>NW_023461683.1:0-23967 GCF_013731165.1 Rhagoletis pomonella
CGTCTTCGTTTCCTTTTTTATTCTCCGACCTTTTCTTGCAATAAGCATATTGAGCTCTTGAAAGACGGTCAAGAGGAATCGCGCTTCTTATGTGCAGCTCTATCAGTCTCTCTAGCGTTTTTAGCAAAGCGCGATAGCGATCCTAGAATTGCCGCTAACTGGTTACAGAATGTCCCTTCTGAAGTACAAAATATCGCAAAAAAGTACATTAGACTGTACTTCGAAGTACGAAGTACAAGAGCGAAAAAAGAAGTACTGTACTTCCGAAGTTAAGTATGCAGTACTAGGTCCATGCATAAAAAGATCCATCAAACTACGTGGTTGTCTCCAGATCGGAAAACGAGAAGGTGCAGAGAAAAAATATGCCACCTACAGGCCTACGATACGACCGGGCACAACGCGAGCTATGTGGAACCGTTATAGTTATCTGAAGAGTGAAGCGAGAAGAAAAGCCGGAAATATGTAAGTGCGAAAAGCTTAAAATGCTGGCCGACAAGAAAAACGACCGAAAATGAACAATTAAGCCGACCCCGCCATAGGCGCCAACTACCGCGGGATCATCATTCAAAGCTAATCGTAGGTTACCAGGTCTTATGGAGCGTATTGTGCGAAAGCCAGACGCGGACCAGGTATTCGCAATATACCAAATATTGGAAAAGACTCGCGGGAATGAGATCGACACGCACGGTCTATTTGTCGCTTTCGAGAGCACGAGAATAAGTTGGTATGTTGCGATGTCTGAATTTGGTATCCCCGCGAAACCAATACAGGACAGTATAAAATGACGTTGAGCAATACCAAGAACCTCTCTGAGCCGTTTGATACCAAGAAAGGTTTCAGACAAGTGACGCCCTTTCAAGGGATTTTTTCAATCTGATGTTGGGGAAGATAATAAGAGCTGCAGAACTTAACCGCTCAGGCCGAATTCTTTCCAAGAGCGTACAACTGGTGGCGATGACATCAACATTATCGGTAAAACCAAGGGCTACGTCTTTTCTGCCTTCTCGGGATTAGATGGAGAAGCAAAGCGAATGGGTCTGGTGGTGAACGAGGGCAAAACGAAGTATCTCCTGTCATCACACAAACAGTCAGAGCTTAAGCGTCTTGGCACCGACGTCAACGTTGATAGTTGCAAGTTTGAAAAAGTAGGCAACTTCGTTTATTTGGGAACCAGCATTAACACCATTACTAATGTCAACCTTGAAATTCAACAAAGAATTACTCTTGATAACAAGTGCTACTTTGGACTGAGTAGGCACTTGAAAAGTTAAGTACTGGTGTATAGCGCGGAGGCGTGGAAAATTAAATCATCTGATGAAGCGGCTCTTGGAATATTCGCGAAAAAGATTCTGCGAAATACGCAGCTGATTAAACGATGTGCTTTACAACGATATAGACATAATGCTGCGAATTAAAATACAGCGGCTAAACATATTCAGAAAGTTTTGTCATACGTGTGCTATTAGTGGTGACTACCGCATAATCCATCGTAGTCCGATTTTTCGTGAAATCTACGAAAATGCGAGCACTGTCCGAATCGCTACTATCGTGTGTAAGGAAAGTATACGTAGTTACGTAAAGTTCGTAGCAATTCGGATTTAATTATCGCATTTTCGTAGAATTCCCGAAAAATCGGATTCTGTGATAGCTCTGAGTGTTTTTACAAAACCTTGAAACATTCATCTTGGTAAGAAAAAGATAAACAGAATTAAATCGTGAACATTTTCGTGCGATGATTTTCTATGACATTTGGCGTGGATCAAAGCAACAGCAATGAGGCGCTGAAATCGCTTCAACTTTTGGTGAAAACCACCATTTTGAGCCACAGGACGAATTTTGTGAAGGTATTCCAAACTCGACTGTTATGCTAGAACTGATATTGCAAGATTATCATGTGAAATACGTTGAGATCGGGGAATGCTTGGGCTAAGTTCCATTCGCATTCATTTATTTCCCAATTGAATGTGAAAGAACACAAATTTGCTTTATTTTATTTCTCGTTGAGCAATAAGACCAACTTATAAACTTAACAACTGAGTAATAAAGCAAAATAGTGCATATATGTAGGCAGTCGCCCAGTTACATTTGACAAAAAGGAGTACATGAACATGTTAAATGGACAGATTTGTAAGTCTACAATCTTAAAAGTGCCCAGCGTCGCGGCGGTCCGTGCTCGCGCGGCGCGCCGCGCCTCGCCGCGTTCGACGTCACGATTGCGCTCACGTTCCCCCGCGTGCCCTCTGTTCGCAATTATGAACTGGTGGCATTATAACCGTTTAGAAAATCATAATAATAAAATTACACTAGTTCACTTCTGAGCAGTTATTGAAGACGACACTTTCCCTATATTTGGTTAGACTTTTCATAAGTGAAAATTTTTGTTTAATTATATTTTTGGAATAAACAAAGTTCTTTTTCCTTCTGTCATTAAACTGTTTTTGTTACAAATACTATAAATAATAATAAAGCAAAACTCATATTTTTGTATTATTTCCCATTTAAAAGTGAAATAGAGCAAATTTTACGTTATTGCCGTTTGTGTTATTTGGTCGTGTTTTCGTGATGGTCGTGGCCATCGATAGTTTCGATAGACGATAGTCACAACCATCGATAGTATCGATACTATCGAAAATGTCGACACTATCAATAGTATTATCGATAGTTTTTTATTAAAAAATTCAAAAATAAAACCCAGCCACTTTTATTTGAAATGAGATCAGAATTGCTAAAATATGGCCATATTTTTGTTAAGGGACAAAAGTTTATCAACGATTTTTGGTTTCAAGCCGCAGCAGGGCTCTGAAATTATTTGCCCTGCTTTGCTAAATGTCCCTTCCGATTTACAAGATGAAGCAGGTATCGCCGGCTTTTACTCTTACTGATCAATGTATGTATGAGTAAAAACTATCGATAGTACTTACAAAACCATCGATACTATCGATAGTGCCATTAAGCGGAAAACTATAACTATCAGCCCTATTTTACATTTCGACTCGAACCGAAATTTTCTCCGTTTGACAACTTTGGTATTCTGTGTTCCGTTTCGCTTCGATCAATATTCGAAATTTACGATTATACCTATTCTACATTTCGATCGTAGTTCCGTTTTTTTAATTTGCAAATTTGTTGACGGAGAACGTTTTGATTGTTATTTTCGTGGATTTAAATAATACAATTTTATTTAAAAAATGAAGCCAAATATACTGCATGATTGTAAGTAATCATAAATGAATTTTCTCGGTTTCTGTGTTTTCGCGATGTTATTTGTAATGTTTAAAAGTCCATAACAACAACACCAGAGCAACACGAAAAATTGTCTGAAACAATAGCAACCAAAAGCGATATTCCGCGGGGTTTTCAAAGAGGAACACTTTGAAATGTACTGAATGAAATTTATTCTTTTTATATAAAATGAATAGACATATGCACATATAAACAAACATAAAATGTGAAGTTACAAAAAAAAGATGTTTTTATTATTGTACTCCTTTTTCCATCTTTTTAACAAGAGGTGCGTATGTTGTCGGTACTTCGATTTGCTATGGAAGGATAAGCTTTGTTCTTCCCCTTCTCCTTACGACTTTCAAAATCAAATTAATTTTCGTTCAAATCTTCCACTCTGTAGCATATGCAAATGTTGTGGAGTGCTCAAACAATGTTTATAATTTTACTGGCTTTGAGCGGTGAGTAATCAAGATGAATTTCTTATGACTCTTCACTCATCTGAAAGGGATCAAACATGTCCCTAAATCTCCACCTTTCAACTTCCGCATCAGCAATCTGGGACTCGTTCTCCTCTTCAAGCAATAACGCCGCGGCTATGCATTTCATTCTTGAATTATGTTTGCACTTAAATTACCCAATAAACACTTTTGTTAATTCTCAATTTGACATGCATTTGAGAATAAGTCCTTTTCTCAAATCTCAAACGTTAATTCTCAAATGCATCCCAAATAACCCTCGATAGCGTTCTCAAACTAAAAGACACCTTTTTTAATATGGAATTTTCCTTTATTTTCAAATTGAGAAATGTTAAATTCTCAACTTTTTCTCAAACGTGAGTGGAGTGGAACGAAATGAAATCCAGTTACTCTCATTGAAATATTTGTATACAATGGTACCAATGGTACAAGTAAGAGAAGCACAGTTTTTTATAGGAAAGGAATGTTTTTATGCAGTTGAACAGTTTATTTAAAAGCTCATTTATTCAGTTAGTTTGACAAAGAAAAATTCGTTTGATGTAACAAATTAGTTACGTAGTTTGTTTTGAAATGGGACAAATTGCGAATAAAAGCGACCGCGTGGTCGAAGAGCCATTTTGCGACGGATGTAGCAGACCACCGATGGACTTCACGGTGGAGAGAATACAGAAGGTGGCGCCGATGGTAATACCGCTAATCGGCTCTCAGTGAATTTGACAGAATCAGCTGTTTTACTGACGTCACAGTCGACTTGACAGCAGTAGTGATGTGCTAGTCAATACTTTTAAGTATCCAATACTCTCGATACTCGGTACCGAAACATTTAGATTTCGAATAAAAGCACACAGCTGAATCGGATATCATTTTTTGTAGGCAGATTCTGTAACCAGTTAGCGACATATTCTGTAACCAGTTATCGACAATTTTCGAATCGGTATCTGTTTTATTGAGGTATGATATGAAATATTTTTACGTCAAGAAGTGCGATATCGATCCGAAAATTGTCGCTAACTGGTTACAGAATCGCACGCCAAAATGACTCTCACGATTTCTGCTGGCATCGGCGCAATCTTGTATTCTATCATTCTTGGATGGACTTCGACATCTGTACCATGTTGACACAGATGGAACGGAACGGAATGCTAACAAATTTGTTCTCAAGTGTTCTTAAATTGATAAACAATGTTTGAGAAAAATTTGAGAAAATGTTTAGTTTCAAATGATAAACAATGCTGAAAATAAAATTGAGAAATACGATTTTGTCAAACGTTTGAAAATTTTTGTTCCAGTGTTTGTTTTGTTTGTTGTTATTTTTAAATTACTATCAAAATTTGCTACGTGCTAAAGTTGCATGCAAACAGGTATTGAAAAGAGCAAGCTAAAAGTGACCTTTTCATAAAAAATCCAATTTGGTGAAGCAGCATTTTAGCAAACCAGTGCACATAAGCGGAAAATGTACGCATGAGATACTCGTTTCATAGTTTTCCATACAAAATACATTGGGCGTCAAGAGAAAAGAGTGAATAACTTTCGTCTCGATGCATTGCGGCAACATTTTTTTTTTCTGCAAATAATTGCTAATAGAACGTACAACAATAGTAGCCCAAAACGCGATTTTAAAGCCATTGAGATGTCACTAATATATAAAAAAATATTTAATAACTTGGATAAAAAAAATGTTTGGCCAAATAAAAAATAAAAATGTAAAGAAAACACCATCATTCTCAACTGTTTAAAATATGAGCAGAATCGGTATTACCAATCGCGAGAAAACAATTAAAATCTAAACAATTTCGAAAAATGTTAATAGCTATAACTTCCAAAATAATTCGAATTTCGAAAAATTGTGAAACGCGTATTTTTCTTTTATCGTTGTGAAGCATACACAGATAATTCCACAAAAACAGCTCGATCCTTGAAAAAATTGTGGCCCACTTCACAAATTTTTACTCAATTGGTAAGATAACAGTTCCCGGCAAAGGTGGCCTTTACTATGACAATCAATAAAACACCAGGTCAGACGCTTCAAAAGGCAGGGTTGTATCTACTCGAACCTGTTTTTCGAATGGGCAGAGCTATACGTGGCCTTTTCAAGAGCCCGTAGATTTAACGATATGAGTGTATCCAAGAAACTCTTATCGGAAAAGAATAGAATGATTACTTTATCACTTCCAACACTCTTTTCAAAGAAGTTTTGTAAGGTTTCTGTTAAAATTACATATCTGTAGTGACTGCAATAAAACAAACACCAAGCAAATACCAGGGCTCGAATAGTCACATACGATATCGTACTACTCGTCACGTAAAAACACATCTTTCAGATTATGACATACGTCAACGTACTCTTGTCCTATTATGCTTATACTGCCGTATACTGACGTATCACGCAATTTTCTTTCGTATCGTTTTCGATCCGTGAACAGAGGTTACGATTCGAGCCCTGAGTTAATTTATTTCGTCTTTATTCTAAAATATTGGATGCGAATAATTCGCACGGGTAAGATAGTATACTATATTATGATTTTTCTTCATAATCCTCGGTGCAAAGTAAAGTAATTTTATGATAAGGTTTAAACAAATTTTTGAATAAATTTCCTTTATTATTAAACGTGCGAAATTTCTAAAATGCAAGACCGTTTTCAATATTTATATACAATGAAATTGTAATCTAAGCATTCGCTATTTTCTGTCCCTTCGCTTACCTGTATGATGTTGAAAATACTAGTTAAACTAAAATTTAATCATTTTTTTCAGAAGAACTCATTTAATCAAGTAAGTGCCATTTCAATCGATGGCCTTTGCCATTTTCGATGTAAAACCACTGTAGAACTAATCTTTAGTAATTTCTACAGGCTTATTTTGCACTTATTTTTTTTAAGGTAAAAAAATGGCTAAAAAGTGGATATCTGACAATTGATCATACAAGGAGTTTAGGGAGAGAAAATAAAATAAGAAATTTACAATTGAGAATTATATACTCAGCATTTTACATAAGAAGCGATTCGGTGCTTCCCAGAAGATAGCTTTTTAATTTGGTTTTAAGAAGAGATACACGTTCCAGCGTTCTAATGGCATTAGGTAATTTATTAAAGTGGTTAGGTCCAGCATATTCTATTCTTTACGTGGATACCTCTAGCCGACATGTAGTTACTCTAAGCAGTTACCCAGCCAGCAAAGAAACGTAAATTTTGACAGTGCAGTTCAGTTCAATTTTCCGTATCCGAAAAGGCATACAAAAACTCTTACAGTTATCATCGATTTTCGTATCCGGAAAACGTTCGAAAAAGATGATGTCATTTGAAAGCAATAATTGTATTTTATTTGCTCAAGCTAAACATTTGAAAGCATACATGCGTAGTCGGCAGTGGCTGAGTGTGCAGGGGAGTGCCCGCTATTTGTTAGCTTCCAGAAGGTGCCGGGTTCGAATTCCATCAGGCGCTTCGTAATTTTATTTTATTTCTTTCGAACCATGAAAAAGTGTCTGTGAAGTGCAGAACGAAACCGAATGAAAAAGCTACAAAAATCTGTAGTTAACTGCCGATTCTGAGTTAACTACGCACTGTGAATTTGGCCCTTAAATTTTTAAAAACATATGTCAATAACTGCTTTTTATATAAGCCAAAGACTGGTAGTAATGATTTAGCATACCTACTCTTCGAAAACACTTAGGGTGGAATGCCTTCTTGATAAATTAAGTACATGTTTTAATGTAGTGTTTTGACATGAATGCAGGGACCTAAGTTCATTGGTTACTTTATGGGCATATACTATCGGAACATAAGTTAAGTGACTATGAACGAACACCACAATTTTTCTGTTGATCAATTATGCCCAGTTGTTTTCAATTGCTCTAATCTGGTTAATTGTTGATCACTCCGCCGCCGTGGTCGAGTGGGTAGAGGTAGCGATTTCATTACAGCTTACATACTGATCTCCCTCAACCATGCACATTATTTCATGAACTTTTTCAGTTATTGGTTCACTAGCGAAAGAGCATATTTCTGGCATAGTACCCTCCTCATAAATAGCTGCATACGTTGCGTTCTTCCCATTTACCTAAAAGTGCAAAAAATGTGTTTTTTACTTATCTACAGTTGTCCACAAAATAATAGAAGTGTGATATTTTGGCTCTTAGACTATTTGACTTTTGTTTATTTAAGTTTTTTATTCTTTATGAAAGTCTAGCTGGCCATACAACAAACCCCATATAAATTCAAACTTCAAACTTTGTACAAAAATTATAAAAATTTCACAAATTTTTACCCAAATTGCAAACCTTTTAATCAGAATCTTTCGAAAATATTGTGGTATGCAGTTGTGTACCCCCTTTAATTCGAGTATAAAAAAGTAAGTTTCAAGTTTCTAAAAAACCCCGTTGGTTTTCGAGAATTTCTTTGGTTGAAGGTGTTTCACTTTTTTTTCATACAAAGTATGTTCGACATTTTTCTTTTATATGGAGGAGACTGTCAACAAAAAATATTGTCATATATCAACGGAATTTTTTACAGCTTGAAACTTGCACTTTATTGTACTAGAATGAAATGGGCTACAAAACTGCATACCACAATTTTATTCTAAAGATTCTGATTAACAAGTTTGAAAATAATTATAATTCTTGTACAAAGTTTGAAATCTGATTTTATATGGTGTTTGTTATATAACCAGCTAGGCTTTTATAAAAAAAATTATAAACATTAATTAAACAAAAGACAACTAGCCAAAACTGGTCAAAATATCGCACTCCTATTATTTTGTGGACAACTGTATATGAGTTTATGTCGCATTGCAAATAAAAGTTTTTTACAGAAAACTAGCCAAAGTATCATAAAAAAGAAATCTTCCTCTTCCCCTTTAGTATTTGTGAATTACTGTATATTCGAAAATACATTACCCTTTGAACCACTCATTTTTCACAAAATGCGATATCTCGCTGAACAAAAAGATATTTGAGCAAACTCAATGGCATTTAAAAGAGTAAGGGCCGTTTTCTCAAGTAGGTTTTAAAATGTATCTGCCCTTTTAAACACAAGTCTTGTACTTTCATATCCTATGTATTGTTTTTTTTTTCGACTGAAGAACGCACTATTTTAGAATTTTGTTGAAGAACGCCCTATCTTAGAATTCAATATATCGACAGGTGAAATAGGACGTTTTTCAAGCAATTGCTGAGATAGGGTGATCTTCCGCTCAGTCGTCGGTATATGTACATATGTACTATTTTTAGCGTGCAAATAAAAACCAACAATATACAAACACTATGTAGACCTCCTGATTTTTTAAGTTTAAAAATTCAGAAATGATGCGGTACTTATACATAGATTCATAAATTAATGTCAAGTTAAATTTACTAATTTCTTGAGCGTTTATGAGATCCGAGTAACAGAAAAGTGGAAATGTATGTATATCCTCTAAGAGTGCGATAGGATTAAAAGCGTTAAAAAGGACTTTTCTTTGTACTCAATCAGTTTAGAGGCAAGACGAACATTACTTTATTATACAAACAAACAAATATTATGAATTATGTACATAAATTTGTATTTCGACAAAAAACAAAATAACGATAAAAATAAGGTAAACATAGTTACAATAGTATTAAGATGAAAAAATTAATTAATTAAAAGTTTATTAAACTAAAGTCGGCAAAAAAAAAGAAGGCAATAAACCCATACATATTCAATCTAGGCCCTCTATCCAGTCTAGTATAAACCAAAGAACTCGACCATTTCATAATTTTTGTAGTTTTGAAAACATCTTTACGAAATATTGGCGGACAAAATGCCAAAAGAGATTTGTTCAAGATTTATTAAACAGCGCTAAAAAGTAATACGTATTATTATGATATAAAGTTTCTAAATGAACTTTTACGTTTTTTCGTCATTTAAAGCAAGTATCAATTAATTACATATTACATACATAACATATATTCTAAAACACAAATCAAGCGTAAAAATGAATATTACTCAATTACATTCTAAATTCGGAATTAGCAACAAATCCTTCAAAGAATTTTTATATCAAAGGCAATTTAAAAAAAAAAAAGTTCCATTAAGGAACCGATTACATAAAAATCTTAATTTTACAGCTACGTATTTATCGCAATTAATAAGTGTATGTATGTGAATTACCCCCAATAATCACGTGCACGTTTTTTTTTCATTTTCGACTAAAATTAACAGTTATTGTAATAAATAGTCTTGACGTTTTTATAGGCACTAATCCTTTTGAATATTAAAAACCCATTATAAGGATACCAAAAAAAAAAAAACAATTAAGTCGATATAACTAGCATTGCGTACACATCAAATAATGCAATACGATATACATACGTATACATATACATTACATACATACATACATGTAAGCATAAATACAAATTCATACACATACTATATTTTCCATAGTCATGCCATAAACAGCTACTTAAGCAGATGCAATTATTCTTATAAATAAAATAAAATTATATTGAAAAAAATCCTTGTTTTCTTAAATCATATTGTGGCTGAAGGAAAGTCAAAAACTCAACCAAGGTAAGAATTGTTTAAGAGGTATTCCAAGACAAAGTGAACCTTAGGGTCCAACGATGAAGTTACGCAGTTAACATTTGAGTTGGAGACCAAGTGGAGGTCCAAACATATACTTCAATTTCCAAAATTTAAACCAAAATTGATCAAAATATTGATGTCTTAATCAGCTGATTACAAGTGTATATATTAGATAACAAGAAGGGACAACTCGTTATAATTGTAGCGAAAGTGCGCAACAGGGGCGTGCCTGCTCATTTGCCCTAGAGATTTAAGATCCATTATAGCATTTTCGAAATATTTACGTCGAAAGATTTAAAATTTTTTACATTGAGCAAAGCATTGCTACGTTCATTTCGATAGGCAGCGTCTCAGCGGGACATAAGAGCAGCGTTGCCAGGTTGACGTTTGTAACGTCATTTGGTCGGTTTTTGTATCCTGTTGACGTTTGGACGTTTTTTGTGTAAAAAATTACGTTTTTTAACTTCCCGAAAATTTTTCTCTATGCACAATATATTCAATCTATAGCGTACTATTTGCTTGTAGAGTAAGTACTTTCGCTTACACTTTCGGCAAATTTGTTACTAAATCTTCTAAGTAGAACTGATTTTGAATTATTTTCTTAATGAATCTTTACAAGCTTTGTTTTTTGCAGCAGATGCTTTCTTTGGACACATATGACTTAAATATGATGCAAACCATGCGTACGCCCATTTTTTTTTTTTATTCTTGGACTAAGGGCCAGTTTACCATTCTAAACTTAAGTTGAACTTAAGTGCTAGTTGAGAAAAATCTTAGCTAAGAACAGTCAAGTTTGCGTTTCACAATGCGTAAACGTTCTCGTAATTTGTAAACATTCCTCTTTTTTGTACCCTTGCTCAGATTCGGTAAAGTTCTTGAGCCCTCTTGCTGGCGGGTATAAAAAAAAAAAAAACCTAATTTTGTGCAAATCTGGTAAGTTTTCAACAGCAACTTATTTTTCAAGTCTCTTATAAAGCCGATGTCTTCTTCTGGGGTAACAGTGCATTTCTTTTGTAGACTAGTTATATAAATGTGCGTCAGGTGGATAATTAAATAATTTAGTATTCTCTACTAATTGTTTGAAGTTAATGAGTGTCAGTCGATTGCTCGTCTTGCTTTTCATAACACCGTTTTTCACTCGGTTGACTTGATTTGGAAAGAGTAAATCAATGCCATATTTGAAATCAAATGAGTACACTGCAGCTAAACATTTATCTCAAAACGAACTATGAATCTCACTGTTTGTACGGTGTTTCTCACTACCCTTATACAGTTCACAGCAATGAGTTCATACTATTTAGATGGAAGTGAGTAAACTCATGCTGTTGTCTGGTAAATACGTAGTACAAAAAGTAAGTTTTCGCAACAACAAGCTTTCAATTCACTATACCCGTCAGAGTAGACTTTAACCCGAACTAAACCTTCTACCGTCCAAGTACCGAACCACCCGGTACCACCGTCAAGTATTTCGTCGGGAGGCGGTTAAGCACTAGGCTCGCAGGTTCGTTCCAGTCGGTTGTACTCAGTCCTGGGCTACACCCACGATTGAGAGAATACAAAGGTTGCGCCGATCTCGGACCGCTATTCCTCTTAACGAATTTGACAGAATCGTTGTTTGCATGACGTCACACATGTGCAACTTGTTTACGTTTTCCTTGCAACATCATGGTGAAATAAAAACAAGGTGACATCAGAAGCCGTTTTTGTACTATTTGTTGACCCTCATACTCCGGTCATGTATTTGAGGTTAGTAGAACAGGGAATCTTTTGGTGCCCTTTACTACCTTTTTAGTACTTTATTAAAATCGTAGTACTGGAGTGAAAATAAATCAGCAATTAATTATTATTTAATTAATGAAACATAGAACAATAATTATTAGACATTAGGGCGGCATGCGATAATTTTTATTGTCGAAAATCCGAAAAGAAAAAAAGAAAATCTTGTCTATTATTTTTAAAATATTTCTTTTTAATTTGGTAAAGGACTAAACAACTTTTGGAATCAAACACGTTTTGGTGTTTGTTGATCCCTACTTATCCATTTCATATTCCCTCTTATCGGCTAAGAAATAATGCTTCAGGCGAGAATTGAAAGCTGAAATAGAACTTGATGAACAGGAGAGAAACATCATTTATCGCTGGATATTTTCAAGTTTTTTTTAATGTTTTATGTATATATTTTTTAGTTTACATGTTTATTAAATGCACATGTTTTTCGAATTTATAATGCATAGAAATGTAGTGATAATAAATAAATGTAACTTCAAATTTAATATTTTGAAACTCTAGAATTAATATAATATGTAGCTTTTTCGAAGCTAATTAATAGTCTTTACAAACACTTATTTCTGTATACTATGAATAGCTGAGTTCCATAGCATAGCTGATATAATATAATAGAAAATAATTTAATTGGCCCTGCTAGTTTACATGTTATGTTTTAGAGAATTTTGGAGTCATAAATATTTCGGAACTTGAAAACGAGTTACACCTGCACTTGGCCATGTCGTATGTCACAAAGCACAAGGTACTCTTAACATATTCTATTAAAAAATAATACGTCAATAATTAAAATAATAATTAGTTCATTTAACCCTCTAGAAGGATAAAACATATTCACAAGGGGTTGTATACTGTCGTATTGTTGCATGTAGTATGCTTTAAACGGCTAAAACGATATTTAAGGGACTCGCAGCTAAAAGGCGTATTATGAAAGTTCTCACGGTTAAATAATAAAATAATACAATCATTAAAAGGTAAATTAATGAACCATTTTTGGGGTTCCCACTTAGAGCTAAATAGTGATGTATCTTCAAGGGGGTTAAAAACTAGTATACAACTGCATACTAAAAATCACCAAGCTCAACATTTAGTAGAAAATGTATAAATTGTATGAACGTACATACATACTTACCGCCTCAACTAAAACTTCCGAACATTTTCTCGCAAGTTATTGAAAGAACGCAGGCGAATGTCAAAGTAAAAAAGAAAACAGGGAAACAGTGTTGCCGACAGTATATTTCTTATTGGAAGCACAAATAGGAGGAAAAATTTAGTTAGCAACATTGTAATTTATGATGGCCAATTTTGTCAAATGCGACGCCATATTAGATTACTGATATCACCTTTTTTTTATTTCACCATGTTGCAATATTTTTTCTTCTTCTTACATTCTTGCTCACGTTTTGGCATTTCTCTCTCGCAATTGCACCAGTGCACAGTGGCCAATTTTTGGAAAACCCTGGCCAAAAGTCCAAAAAAAATTGGTGCATTCGTATGCATAACCATCTTATATTGTTAGGAGGGCTCTACTGTGTATCGTTATGAGACAACAAGTCGATTCTCTTAAGGCATTTAGTGTTACAGGAGACCGAAGTGACTGTTGCTAGCAATTCGCTCTAAACTTTTTGTAAATTAGAGTTTTCGTCGTTGTTAAAATCGTTGTATTATCCTTAAAAAAAAAAACAACAGTTTTCAATCATCCGCTCATGGACATTGTAATCTAGAGTATGTGCAACATGTTTTTTCATTGTCACGCCATCTAAAAACTTACTTAAGACGTAGATATTCACGGATTGATTTTTTTTTGTTCACTCATTATGATGGATTAGGAAAATAGTTGCGAGAGTGGTCGAGATGGGCGGTCTAATTTTCTTTTTCATACATATCGAAGTTTTTCCCATCCACCTTGGTTAAAACCACCTGCCACAAGCCGCCACTGTAGTTTGGACATCAGTTTTTATACGCGATTCTTAATTTTTTATGTTTAAAAGATTTAAATTATGTAAAATTTTATTTCTGTCATGATTTGGATGTTTTATAGATTGGGGGTTTTTAGAATTTAAATGATGTCAGAAAGTACTACTATATTAGAGTGGTCATCCATGGGCCACTAATTATTGAATGGGCACCCCTGCCAATTGGACAACTTTCCGAAGAAGCCCAAGAGTCAAGGAATAAGGATATTAAAAAATATCGGCTGCTTGTATCCTCGGACCCTGTCATTTCAAGTTTACGTTTAAATCCACCAAAACAAAATCATAAACTGTCGTCAGATGCCATTAAATTATTATCAACTGTTGTAAATGCGGATGCGGAATTGCCATCAGAAAATATAGATATGAGCTTGGATACTTCAGATGACTGCGAGTCTGACGGTGTATAAAATTGTTATCTTAAAAATATATTCCTATACCAACAAATATATATGTCTTGTTTATTGATTAATTCAAAATCCCGCAGTTCCCGTGTAAATTTGAACATCAAGATTTTTAGAAACAAACTTTAAGACCTTATTAGTATTTGTCCGAGCTTCTCTTCCGATTTGTGGCGTGCGCCTTGGTGTTGGCGCACAAAGGGGAGGGACCAACAGTTTTACGCCGAATCCGAACGGGGATTTTATTTTTATGAGAAGCTGTTCTTCGTGACTGAATACACTCGGGCGTTTGCCACTGCCTGCCAAAGGGCGACTTTATTACAAAAAACTTGTTTGTTTCTTATTTTTTGATGCTGGTCGGAAACTGGGCTTGAACCCAGGCGCTGCGGAATGATAGCGTATATTGCTAACCGCTACATCACATTATATAACAAAAAAGCAGAAAACGTGACCTTTTATACTTAACTACCTTAGTTTTGCTAAAAATTTGATTATTTTAAGGGTACACAGCAGCCATGGATCCGCCATTTTGAATTTCGAAATTATGTGGTGAAATTTAAAACCAGCAGCCGAAATAAAGACGAATACACAAGGTTTGATTACAATTGTACCACGCTTCGACTTTTGACGAGCTTTTTCGAAAAATTGGCCACTGTGCAGTGTGACGTCACACAAAAGTTATTCTCAAAAATCCTCTCTGATCGGCGCAATCTTGTATTCTATCATTCTTGGGCTACACCCATATCCACAGGAGCAAGTGGAGTACGGGAGTTGCACCTCATGACTTGATACTAAGAGTTAGAGCAGTCGTGATGTTAAACCCCGACCTAAATATGTATTTATGTATATATGAAGGGTTAGTTAATGGTCTCGCCTAATAGTTAAAGGACTACATTAGCTCTGATCCAGTACTCCATGAACTTACAGGATTTTACACGAAATTGCAGGAAGTTGCAGGAAAAATATTCCGGTACTCCAAAATCCTGTAAATGAGAGCGTCTTTTGGAGACTTGTGTAGAGAATGAAGTTGCAAGATTTTACCCGAACTTTTTCTTCTGGTAAAATCATGAAAAGTGTCAAGCAATCACTGGTTGACGTTTTTACAGGAAAAATGGTTTTTTTGTTCCCGTACTTTTTGCTGTTACTCACTTTTTACTCTCACTTCAGAGAGTAATTTAGAGTAAAAAGTGAGTAACAGCAAAAATTACGGGAACAAAAAACCATTTTTCCTGTAAAAACGTCAACCAGTGATCGCTTGATACTTTTCATGATTTTACCAGAAGAAAAAGTTCGGTTAAAATCTTGCAACTTCATTCTCTACACAACTCTCCAAAAGTCGCTCTCATTTACAGGATTTTGGAGGATTTTAGAGTACGGGAACATTTCTCCTGCAACTTCCTGCAAGTTCGTGTAAAATCCTGTAAGTTCATGGAGTACTGGATCAGAGCTAATATGTATATATGTACATATAAAGGGTTAGTTAATGGACTTAAAAAATGTGATTCACAAGGGAAACGAGTTTCACTACCGCATATAAATTAATAGTCCAGCGAATCAAAACTTCCGTTTGTATTTAAACGTCGCCAATTCAAAATTATTGTAGCGTCCGCAATAAAAATAATAATAATTGTATAAGTATTGAGTAGAGTATGATCTTGGCAAAATACCAAAGTTAAAGTTAAATACCAAAAGCAATGCATGTGGTTTTTAGAATAAAGAAATATTCAGATTTTTAAACAAAGAGCACCCCGATTTTCGGGGATTATTACTAGTTTTTAAAAATAGAACACAAGAAAATATTTTACTTTTATTTTGGCCACTCTGAGTTTAGTTTTTGAATTCACTCGCGATGCAAATTTACATTGCTAGATCTATTTTTCACATTTAATTTTCTACGAGTTTTGGGAATAATTAGAAATGTATCAGCAGGGGGTCCACTGAAACCAGTAAACTTTTGAATGGGGTCTACGAGAAAAAAAGTTTGTGAACCTCTGATTTATAAGCTATTGCTAAGTATTAATATTCTGCAATTCATATTGATTTATTAAATTCAATTCAATACAATCAAAATGAATATTTCATGTACCTTTTTTAACTTGAATGTGATATTAATAATATCACGTACTCTACATTTAAGTATAGCGGCTGTGCCTCGGACACAGCCTGCAGGTCAAGACGAAGGCGCTGGACTGATCCTTTTTGGTGATAAACAAGTGATTCGATGTAGTTATTTTTTCAACGTGGAAGCGTGTATTCATTAACTGACGAAATATAAAATTATTTTCAAAAATATACATACCTTACACCTTACCATTTCACATATGCATAATTCCTACGTGTATGCAATCAGGTGTAACAAAAAGCTACGACTTATTTAGTTTTAATGAATTATGTGTTTATTTATTTGATTTCATATAGTTTGTATTTTGTTGCTTTTGCAGTTTTGCGTTTTTTTTTATTTGTTTTGTTCTGTTTGTTCTTGTGATGTTTTTGATGTTACGATTTTTATTGGTATTCAAGCAATTATATATAATTTCATTCCTTCTCAAAGTTTTTATTTGTATATTTTTGGTTCTGTAAGTTGTTATAATTTTAACATGGCTATAGGACTGATCCCAATTTTGAATGTAATTGAAATTCATTGTATGTTCATGAAGATTATCATTATATATTTTTAATACTCTATATTATTTAGTTTCATATTTTTGTATCTTGCTTAATTTGGGGGATTTCTTACTTAATTAAATGTTTTTTTTTTGTTGCCATTTTTTAGCTGTTAATTTTTATATAATATATGTATATTGCAAACTGACGGAGCAAATTGAATTCGCCACTTCAAAATTTGCATTTATTGTTTGATTTAATGCAACGATTTTTTAATTCATCACCGTTATTACAATAACTGTTTTGTAATATAAATTAAATTAAATAACTAAACACTAAACTTTGTTTAATTTTGTGTGTTGGTTTTATATCATCGCTCAATTGCTAATTTGCATGATTTTCAAAGGAAGAAATTATAATAAAGGAATATTTTAAGATTCAAAATATAGTTTATAATATATGTAATAATAGCATTTTCATTTCGATAGCATTATGAATAAGTGAGACAGATAATATTCTTCCATAAGCATTTGTAGTAGTACGTGTATGTATATGTATATATGTAGTTAGTAATAGCTGAATGAATGGAAACTAAACAAAAAAATAGTTCTAAGATCTGCAACGCAAGATAGTATTAATCATGGTGAATAATCCAGGATAGAAAGAGAAATATCAGAATAAAGAATTTTTGGTTGCGTCAAAACAGTATACGAAATTCATCATTGTAATTTGGCATTGTAACATTTAACGAACGTCAAAAACATTCTGGGAGATATCAGTTTGTATTAAATAGCAAAATACGAAGATTTAACACAGATAGATTTAGGGTAATAGTTTTATATTACACATTTTAAAACTTCCAGCTAAAAGTGGGGCATACTTTGTTCATAACTTATAATTTTGTCATATTGAAGGATTTAAATTTTAGTCACTTTGCTTGTGTATACAGCACACATAAATAAATTAAAAGGTTTCTTTCAATGAATTAATTACATACAAGCATAAGATTACATATGGACAATAAATAATTTAATTTTTTTTGCTGCTAATGGTTAAATTACGAGAGTATGTGCCGGTTTGCAATACAGATTCCTGAATTTTACCGTGGCTTTTGTTTGCATTCCAACTATTACTCCTTTGACCTCAGCAGTTTCATTTTACTTCTTTTACTTAATTTGTGTTTGAATACTCATCATATTATGTTTATGTCAATTATTAATAAAAAAAAAATAATAATAATTAATTGGAAATCCGCTTGCACTTTGGCATATCGTAAAATGTTTGAATGACCACAGTAAAACATAAACTGTTTTCGATCGTGCCTGATACGTGCCTGCAATATCTTGTTTTCTTATCATAATGCTTTTATGTAGTTCTTTTCTTTAACACAAGCAGTAAAGATTTTCTTTTTATTACTGTATTCCTTTATTTAAGATTTTGTAGTGTGTTATTTTTGTATTCGTATTAATAAATATGTCATATTTATTTTATTTCTGAGGAAGAGATGAGGCTTTACGCTTTTCTTTTCATTAGCTTCTAATTCTTTAACTTACTGCAATTCAACTGCCTTAGTACACTATAAGTTGTGTTAAATAAAATATCCATGTCTCTTCCCCCGCTTATCCTGCACCCTCAATTTCTGTTTATTCATTTATTTTATATGTCATTGCGGATATTTCACCACGAAGTGTTGAGCTTTCGAGTTCGGTTTTTGTCAATGCTGCTGTTTATTCAATTGTGATTCCTGATGGAAAAGAGTACAAATGAATGTTTACGGAGAGAGTCCCTTAAATTGTTGCGGCAAACTTACCTGGAATGCGTGCAATACGTGCCTGCGGCAAGAAACCTTTGCTTTGTGGTCCGCGTGGTGCTCGAGTGATGATTAGACGTGGCACAGTATCGTCTGCATTTAACTTAAGGCGGGATATCAAACGGTCTGGACGATCATTAATCTTTAGCACAGTGCAAGCTGACGATTTACCGTTGCGCTAAAGAAGAGCAAAAATTAGCAATATAATAAATTTTGCAGGACTTTACATGTAAATCTCCTAACCAGTTCCATCAAAAACAGAATATACTTTCGGATAAAAGAAAAGATAAATGCAACAAATTTTTAATTGTGATCGTGTCACAAAACATATCCGAATAAAAAAAAAAATTACGGGTCTTACATCTTTGGCAGGCAGCTTTAACTTTATGAAAATAATTAGTCTAATAGACACGTACGTATGTGTTACTACTGATCCCTAAATTTCTTAAAGTGGTCTTATACAATACGTTTTTATCTACATGTGTGTATGGTGGAAGGTGTATGTACAGTTACGGTCAAAATAATAGAATCAAGGTCCAAAATGATGATGTTGGCATCTTATCTTTATTTACGTATTGTTAAAAATTTTCATTTAAAATATGGGTCGACCTATATCAGATACCACATAAATAAAAGTTTCAAAGCATCATTTTGAATCTTGATTCTATTATTTTGACCGTAACTGTATATACATATGCAAATTTTAAAAGTAACAATGTGTACATATGTTTGTTCTGCGATTTTTAAAAGAAGATCGATCGACATCGGCAAAACGTCTTATTTGACAAAGTTGAAAATATACAGAAACCCACTTTTAAAATTTACATAGGATTTGCTTATAGACCTGTTCTAAAGATTTTAATAAATCTAAAAAATTTTAAGACATGGTTGTTGTTGTTGTAACAGCATACAAATTCCCCAAAGAGTTTTTGGGGAGTGTAGCTGGAGTGACAGTCCTTGGCCAGATATAAATCTGGGTCGTTCCGGTTACGTATACCCGACTGTCGCAAGATATGACCTTGAAGTTTGGTATAACAGTGCATCTAGGAGGCAACTAATGAAATAATATTAATACTGGCTTTTGCATTGATATAATCCGACGATGAAAATACCTTCACAATAATAAAAAATACCGCATGTGCTTTTCAAATGCTTTTCCGTTCGTATCATAAATTATATATATATAACTATATATGTACATACACAAATAAAATAGACACGAGGGGTAAACTTATTACCTGATTGGTAACCACGGAGAATTCAACTGTGTCGCCTGGGTGTAATGCGACAGCATTTCCTTGAACCTCGGACATATGAAAGAAGAGCTTCTTGCCGTCCTCGATTTCGTAATTGAGAAATCCAAATTGGCCTTTAATCGAATCAACAGTTGCACGCTTCTTTTGACGTACGGCATTTATCTCAGCTGCACGGCCGATTTCATCTATTTTGAAAGTTACCAAATCCCCTTTTTGGAGTAAATCACGCTTATTTACCAAACTGGTAATTCCAAATTCGTGTTGCGACAAAACACTCTGTTTAGTTTCATCCAACACTTCAATGAGTCCGGCATACTCCTGCTGATCGGGATTAATGCAACGTAAAGGGCGTGCTACTACTCCATTGTGTATTCCCTCTAAGACGGCTGGTTGCGGTACTGAGCCTCTTGGTAGAGTGCGCACATTTTCAGCGGGCAAGCAATTACCCGAAACGGAAGTGTTGCCATTCGGTGATAGGGTGTACTCAACCTCTTGGCCAAGTTCCAACCAGTTTGGATTGCCAACATAATTGCTAAAGTGGAAAAAGACTTCCTCATCATGTGAAAGCGTCTCAATAAATCCAAAATTTTCTTTGATGACAGCAATAAAGCCTCGGTAAGTTTGGCCATGTTCGTTCATTGATAAGTTATTATTGTCCAATTTGAAGTCTTCAATCTTTGGTGTGGATAGCAGCTGATTGGAATTGGCCATTGGTAAGTATCCGTTTTGCGGTGGCAGCAACATACCACCACTATTACCTCCAGCGCTCATACCAACACCAACACCGACGCCGACACCAAGGCCAACCCCGACACCATTGGACAATAGCATCTGCTCATTGTTTTGGTTATGCATATGTTGATGTTGTTGTAGTTGGTTCGTTGTATTGGTTAACATATGTTGTGGTTGTTGTTGTTGTTGCAACTGTTGCTGGTGTAACTGTTGCATTTGCCCTATAAGCTGTACATTTACAGCAATGAACTCTTTGTTTCGTTTTACCTAGGGGGGTTGTAGATAGTAGAATTAAAACATAAACTAAAATATTGTGGGCAAGATCGCAATTTTTTCACAAAAAAAAAAGTTATGTATATAACGTTGTCATCATTATTTGTATTTATT
The DNA here is from genome assembly GCF_013731165.1 of Rhagoletis pomonella. Classification (NCBI taxonomy): domain Eukaryota; kingdom Metazoa; phylum Arthropoda; class Insecta; order Diptera; family Tephritidae; genus Rhagoletis; species Rhagoletis pomonella. The sequence goes on from NW_023461683.1 coordinate 21,189, forward strand.
TATTTATAAATTATTCTTATGAATTATACGGACACAAAGAATTATAATAAAAATCGAAAATGCTGCCATATTTAATAATAATAATTATTAATGATAACTACGTGACATAACTGCCGAATTCATTGACAAATTCAGTTGTAAACGAAACATGATTAGAGTTTATAAATACTTAAAATGCCCCTTATGGAATTCCGTACATCACATACTCACCAAGTAGATATCGAATCGTACACGATCTCCAATTCTTGGTGGTTTCTCGCAGTCTTTAAGGAAATACATTATAGTCTTTTTGACATCACCGTGATCATAAGTGATCACACCGCCTTCAACGCGATCTTGGGATTTAACTGGGCTTTTAGGAGCCTCGCGTGTAACAGAGCCTTTAAAAAAAAAAATAACACAAAATATTAGCTTTTGCTGAAAGGGGCTTGCGAAATAATTTCTCAAAATACCTTCAATGTTACTTGCCATTAACATTTCAAACTGCACCGTGTTGGGTGGTAGGTGCTTGATGCGAATGGCATGTAAACGAGAAGTATTGTAGGGAACACCGGGTTCTTGGACGACAGTAAATTCAACTTCGTCATTTACTGCTATTTCCCGGCTCTGTAAGTAAAACCAGTGTATACCAATATATAAACTTTACCGTATTTTATATTTTTTTATTACTTACAGTGTCCAACACTTCCGTAAAGTGAAAAAACAAACGTAAATTGCGTTCAACGCAACGCAAGAAGCCAAAACCTTCTTTAAGCGAAGCAACTACACCTTGTTCACGCTTCTCACCAGATACTTTAAAGGTTTCGTCGAGTAAAGATATCGAAGTAGCACGCTGCAATTGATCGCGTCTGTCAGTCGCAAGTAAGAATTGAACCCAGTCACCATGTCGCAAAGTAAAATCTCCCTTCTGCAGAGAAAATAGCTTATGAGAACTATACAGCTTTGATTTAAGTTGGTTTATATTCCTACTTGATCCTTATCGCCGAACGGTACTTCAACTTCAGAATAATCTGGTGCACGATAACGTATCCGACCGGGCAAGGGATCATTGGTTTGACGAGCTGGATTATTGCGGTCAAGTGGCTTTAAAACTTGTCCTTTGTAGATAGTGGTATCCACGTCCTCAAAAATAACAGAACCTGGTGCTAAGCGTGTTATATTGCAAGCAAATTCACGGCCCTTGCAAATGGAAATACACAATATTAATAAAGTTAGGCTAGCTGGGCTGATCTCAAATAGACAATTTTTGAATGATTAACTACACAAATTTTGATATTAAATTAAAATAAAATGCGCCTGGGCCAAACTACGGAAATTTAACTTCTTTCGATTCGTTACTAGCAAAAACATGATTTCAAATACTGAATACCATGTTAAATTAACTTTATAGACCATACAAAACAACCAGCTGTACCCCTTGTTTACCAAAATAAATGTTCCTGTCGTTATCGTTACCACAACTGCTATTGATATCGATACCTAAGTATAACCTTTATTCAAATTGTTATTTGTAGATATTAAAGATGTCCGATCGATAATAAAAGTAATCATTTTTGGACAATTCAAAGCGAAATAAAAAATCCATGCGGAAAAATTTGCCAATCATAACGCAAATTTCGTTTCACGAAGTGGTGAAGTGTCTAGTTATCTAGTTGTATTTTTTTACCAACAATAAAATAGGATCTAGTTGTATTTTTTTAACAACAATTAAATACAATTAGGGGGTTCACAAGACACGCAGGGTTGCACGAAAAAAATGTAATGGCTAAAAATATCAAAATATAAAAAAATAACAAAATATTCGCCATAAAAAGGCGTTTGCGTTGTTCAACTTTGCATGAAGCTTTTGGTTCAATGGCCTTTCAACTAACCGCTTTCAACAAAGTTGGTCGCCAGCCAACATTTAGCCATTCAACTTTTTTTTCGTGCAAACCTACGAGAGTTGAACGTAAAATCGCCTCGTGCGAACACCTTTTTAACTTAACAATTGTTTATGTAAAATAATGATTAAAATGGCATGGAAAATATATGTAGTGATAAAAATGTCATAGAACGGGAATTGGCCTTAAACTCTATTCCCCCAGTGCTAAATCAACGTTTCGGAGAATGGCGTGCATACCGTACTTAATAAATTATCAGTCTTATTAGAAATGTTTAATATTCGATTTGACAAAAAATATTCATACGTACAGATATGTTACTCACATTACGTGTTTGTATGGTAAATTCGACATCGTCGCCAGGACGCAACTCAACATTTCCCTCAGCTTCAGAAAAGTGGAAAAAAATCTCTTTCACTACATCTGCACGCTCAATAAATCCAAAGGATTCCTTCATTGAGCATACAACACCGCGGTATTTTACCGGCTGTGCCGGATTCTCTAAACGGATATGACAAGCACCAAGGTTTCCTCTGTAAATTTCATAATTAATTATATGCATATAGACTTATATGTCTAATAAAAACTTACCTTTGGTTAGTTGCAATTTGGAAGCTGACTTTATCGCCGGCACGTAAATTGACATTTCCTTCAACATCGTCTTTGGTATATGGCAAGAAAAAACACTCGCCACGATTTTCATAGCTGATGCGGCCGGTTGTCTCGCTCGAAGAGAGCAAATTGTTAGCGCAATCAGTGCGTAGTTCTGTGGTTACGGTGCCAGTAACACGTTCCTCTGACAATACCTTAGAATTTTGAATAGATATTTGAATTGATGTTATCAGTTGAATGATTTTATTATAACATACCACTTCCGGTGCTATCTTCGAAACTTGACT
>NW_023461684.1:0-23952 GCF_013731165.1 Rhagoletis pomonella
GATAGCGTTAGATAGCCTGTTTGAAGACCCTTCTACTGATATCCACATCAATGACATGGATTGAGTAGTGCGGCCTCAGTGGTAGTTTAAAAAATAGCCTTTTTCGTATTTCAGGCAGCAGCTACGCCCACACAGGCATACGAATCAAAATATCCTGGAACAAAACCTTCTAAGTTTTGTTTTTTTTGTACTTTAATTCCTGAAAGTTTGAAAGAAATTAAATGAAGGTACGTACAGACGCCTCATACATACCAAAGCATCTCGTAGTGGAGACACGAACCAAAACACATTTACCTCTATATCTTTCCAACTAGTAGCCGGAACTTAATATATAAGGTATCATTTGAAAGGTATTGGCCTATAGAATAACACTAAACATGTTGGGTGTACCCACATGCCCCCTTAAACCGGCAAAAGCAAAAAAGCTTTTTTTTTTCGCAACACTTTAGCCTAATTTTTAAGAATCCGGTTAATTTTATGAAGCTTGAATACATTTTCAGGACACACTCTGCAAGACCTTTCCAACGATATCTCAAACATGTCGATTGGACGTCTGGATAAAAACTTTCAAACATCGTGTAGATATAAGCGAGTCATTTCAGCATTCTACTGTGGTTGCTTTCGTCACTCGTGCGCACTGCCGTGCGCTGTGATATAAATGAGTTTCTAAAAGGGGGATATAGATATATATATTTACCGTCTTTAGATTATTTTGAAAAGGAAAGATTAAATCGTTTTTTAAATCTCGCGATGCTGTTAAACGAAAAAGGTTCGTTCATAATGAATAAAACTCCTTCCGAATTAAGCATTATACTAGAAAAGTGCAGCTAAATAAATCAGCTAATCGAATAGGCAGCTAAACGGAATGTACCGTAGTAGAATAATTTTAATTTAGAAATTTGATCGTTACCTTAATCTATCTAATATTAATAATGGACCAAAATTTGTAGTACAAGTGATGATCAATATATATTAGTTATAGCACGATAAAGCCAAAAGTATGACTCCTAAGGATGCCTAAATGTAAACAGAGAAAATAGTTTGTCTCCTTTAAATTATGCTGAACTGAATATTTGTATTACTGTTTTATATTTTGATTTGTTTACCCCGAACGACGTCGGGTGCTCTGCTAGTACCATATAAACCTAAGCTTAAGATTTTGTAGAACACTTAAAAACAATTCATCAGCAAATTCAAAAAAGTTTGAAATTATGAACTTTTTTCTCAGAAGTGTTTTTTGAGTATACAGTTTTATAGCCCATTCAATTTTAGTGTAATAATGTGCAAGTTTCAAGTGTCTAAAAGTTACCGTTGATTTTTTAGAATTTTCAAACAAATGTCAACAGAGTAAGACGCGTTTTTGCGGTGCCAATGGGCCGTACGAATAAAAATAAGCAATTGCTTTTCCTTAAAATTTCAGATCTTTTACTCAATTTATTCAAACAAAATTGAAGTAAAAGGTATGAAATTTTAAGAAAAAGCAATTGCTTAGTTTTTATTCATACGGCCCAATAAGTTTTTGCGTTTTCCTCGTAATTATTACGAAATTTGCCTATATTGCTGCTCTACCGACGTGCGTGTGTGCTTCTGTGGCTGGTATCGACACATACACTGGTTCACCTGTTTTTTAACAGCGTTTTATCTACTTTGAATCAGCATAATGGGATCAACAAGAAAAAATCCAACGAGAAAGCCTACATCTCCCCCTAAAACTCCCCTCACACCGGCAACAGCTGCGTTCGATAGGATGGAGAAGAAATTGGAAGAGCAGAGAGATGCTATACCCTGTAGGGAAAAAACGAAATAGTGAACCAGATTTCTAGTTCAGTACTCGTTCTTTTTTGCCAAAAACGAACCAGTCCGATAGTAACTAGTTCCGCACCAGTCCCAAAGCAGTGAAATGTGGTACTTTCACTAAACTATTCTATTTTAAATTTTAAAAGCAGAGAAGGTAATCATTATGAGTAAAATATCATTATTTTATGAATTATTATTGAGTTTTATTTTTTCGCTCAAACGGAAATAATTATTATTTGATTTTTATTTTTGGGATTACAAATAATGATTATTTTATGATTTTTTTTTTTTCGCGCAGAGATTATCATTAATTTTCAGTTTTATTTTTCCACTTAAAAATAATGATAATTTATAAAATTGAAAAGGCCATAAAGACGCAGCCTACTGAAATTTTTACCTGAAAAGTTTGAGTCTTATTCCTTTTATAAGGGTGCGGCTACCTCTCAAAAGGATACGTCGGTTATCACGCTGGTATAGTTTTTGAGTTGCTTAATAATCATTATACTTAGTGATTCCATAAACAAAGGCCATGATCCTGAAGGACAATGCAGTTGCAGAAAAAGGGGCATTTAAAAAAAAAGTGTCAAAATAATTACCACTTTCTCACTAAATTTATTTAAAAATGCAAGCCACCGGAGCTACCTTTTTTTAAGAAAAGACAAATTAAGTTTTTTATGCAATCCACCACAGCTACCTTAATACAGTCAATCAATAAAGTTTAGGTACAACGAATTTTTTACAATACGGGCAACTATTTTTTTAATATTTTAGTTTTCGGTAATTTTTTATAAAAATATGGTCAATTCTACAACAAAATCCCCAAAAATCAGAGTTCCAAACCTTGTGCAAAATTTAAGAAAATTCTGCAAAATTTCATTAAAATAATTCACTTTCTATTTACGCTCTCTAGAAAAAGTATTTTAGTCCATTCAATTTTAGTATAATGAAGTGCAAGTGTGAGGAAGCTAGGACTTACCAAACAACAAAAAAAAAATTGCTAAATATCAATGGTAAGTCCTAGCTACCTCAAACTTGCACTTTGTTATACTAAAATTGAATGGGGTAATAACTGAGTACTTAACTTTTTTCTAAAGAGTGTAAATTGCAATACTTGGATGGAAATTCGCAGTTTTCTTTAATTTTGCATAAGGTTTGGAACTCTGATTTTTGGTGTAGAATTAACCATATTTTTATAAAAAATTAGGGAAAATAAAATATTTAAAAAATAGTTGCCGGTATTGTCAAAACTTCACTGTACCTAAACTTTATTGACTGACTGTATATCTTATTTAAGTTAAGTACGACAAAAACTTTCGAAGTACTTCATATCCATATAAGCTTAAAAAGAACTGAATTTACTTAAAAATCAATATGCTTAAATTTAGACAAGTAAGACAAAGTGAACTAATATTTTTCCTTTATGCAGAACGCACTATTGTTTTTTACTTGCTACTTAAGTTTAATACTACTACTACTACTAATGTGATTTATAAATTTTTAATAAATGCGTTTAAACATTTGTGATTTTATTGTCCTTCCTTCAACCGATCGTATTTAATATGGAAGGGAAATGTTTCGACAAGCCTGATTAGAAATGTAGATCTAAGGTGACGAATTTATAAAGGTTTGGAAGTATAAAAAACGGATGGAGATCGAACTAGATCTCATCTGTCGAATTAGGAACTGGTTTGGAACTAAAGAAAAGGGGATGCAGAACGAACTAGACCTCATCTGTCGAATTTGAAACTGGTTCGGAACTATAGAAAAAGGGATGCAAAACGAACTAGATCTTATCTGTCGAATTTAGAACTGGTTCGGAACTAGAGCCAAAGGGATGCAACGGGGGACAATTGACACTTCCTAGGACATCACAATGTTAAATTCGCCAGTCGCTAGCATGCAAAAGAGAATTAACGCGTACTAGTCATGGTTCCAAACGCACTAGAACCGAACCAGCTCCGCACTAGTTCGTTTCCCTACAGGGTAATTGCACAGTTGACTGCGGTTCTGACAAAATCAGAGGAGAGGGTAATGCAGAAGATTAGCGAGCTGGCTGCTGAAACGGCAAATTTGAAGTTGTCCATTGCAGCCATCGAGAAGAGAGTCACTGCGGTTGAGAATGCATGCGCTGATGTTCTCACTTTACGCTCCGAGCTCATGGGTACCAAGGCTCAGCTCACTGCTCTTGAAAGCAGTGCAGTCGCTACGGATCTTATTATTAACGGGATCCCCCAAGCAGCTGGTGAGTGTTTACCTGAATTATCCGCAAAGGTTTGTAGTGTAGCTCGGCACAAACCTCCACCTGTACGTGACATTTTTCGTCTGCGAAGCGTGAAAGGCAATGGACAAAATAGCAGCAGCGCTTGTCCTATGGATTTTTGAGCGTAATTTTTGCGTGACGTCATCTTGGTGCAATTGCAAGAGAGAAATGCCAAAACGCATATAAAAATATGTAAACAATGCAGAAAAATGTGTTAATTTTAATACTACATGGTCCAATTTTGCACGAATCAATATATATACAAAGATTGATTAATTAGGAACACATAGCAATAATTTTGGACATGTAGCTCTTTAGATAAGTATAATTTTTAGCACATGAAAAAAATGGATGTATTAACAGTGTTTGCAATTTCATGTAGACCAAAAGGAAGGTGTGCAGCAAAGTGAATTTTTGGACTTGCCATTTTAAAAAGCCATGCAGAGTGCATATTTATATTTGTGGACGGTAGCCAACCACCATAAACTCCACAGCTTTTATTTGATGACTTTTGTACCATTTCCGAGAGGATGCATGAGTGTGGCTTTTTTGGAAGCAAATATTCTATGTCAGTAAAATATAATTTAAGCTGAACTTTTAAATGTATAATAATGTGGGCACTGTTTTGTATTAGGTACGTAACAGCGCGGTAAGATACCGCTTGAATTAGCGCCTGGCGACCTTATCCACTGGTGCATTACCTCATACCAGCACTAAAAGAATCAGTTACTAACAAAAATAAATAGGTAGTGAAGTTCATTGTAGTTGATTCCAAAGATTTTTTTTTTATATATTTTTTAAAAGTTAACAAAACTTAATTTATTTTTATGTTGTTAGCAATTCGAGAAAAGTTTGAATAATAAAAATTTTCTATTTGATTGACGAACCACAAAAATCACATAAATCTAAAATTTCCAAAATTACAAAGTTGAAATGAACACAGTACAATAAAAGGTAATAACACAAATACAAACCCTACAATACTCCCTCTTCTAGAGAATTAATGTTATATAAATTAAAAGTAACTCGTTTCTTATTTGATGTTGTGTTATTCATTGTATTAGTGTTTGTTTCTGGTATTAGTTCTGTTTCAATGGTTGCTGGTTTTAGTCTTTCTATCGGAATTGTTTTAACCTCATTATCTACTTCAAGTTTGATATATTTTTTGTTTTTTTCAACAACCTTATAAGGTCCTTCGTATGGTTGTTGCAATGATCTTTTATTAATAACACGCATAAAAACAAATTTACAAGTCTCCAAATCCTTTGGTATATATACACCAGTATCAGAATTTTGATTATGCCTTAAATTTGATTTAACATTTTTAAAATGTTCCCGTAAATTACCTAAAACTTCAATTGGGGAAAATTTTTCTTCAGATGGAACAACAAGTTCACCGGGTAGGCGTAAATTTTGCCCAAAAACCATCTCAGATGATGTGGCTGAAATACTTTCTTTATACATCGATCGTAAACCAAGAAGTATTATCGGCAGCTCATCATACCAATTGTTGATTCCATTTCTAGCCATTATCGTAGCTTTTAACTGCCTGTGAAACCGTTCTACCATACCATTCTCTTGAGGATGATATGCAGAAGTTGTAACGTGATGACTACCAAGCAATTTTGTTAGTTCCGAAAACAATTTTGACATAAACTGAGTACCCTGATCTGTAGTGATTTTTAACGGTACCCCAAAACGTGAAACATATTCTCTAAAAAATTTATTTGCAATCACTGCCGCTGAAATGTCCTTTAATGCATATGCCTCGGGCCAACGCGTCAACCTGTCAACTATTGTAAAAATGTAACGATGTCCTTTCGATACAGGAAGAGGTCCAACAATATCTAAATGAATATGATCAAATCTACTTTTGGGAATCGGAATTTTAATTACTGGAGATTTTGTGTGACGATTAACCTTCGATTTTTGACAATATATACATTCTTTTGACCAAATATTAATTTCTTTGTGCATTTTTGGCCAATAGTACTTTTTAATAATTAGACGACGTGTAGCTTTTGTACCAGGATGTGTAATGCCATGTAGCATATTAAACACTGTCTTGCGTAAACAATTTGGAACAAATGGCCTAGGATTCTCACCTGTCATTTCACACCAAATATTAAAATTTAAAAGTGGAATTTGAATTAATTTAAGGTTATGTGATGTAGCTCCAGATTTTAATGTGTTAAGTTCCTCATCCTGTTCTTGTTCGTTTTGTAAAACTTTGAAATTCAGTTCTGTACCCTTAATTGCATCAACTTCGAAAGCTCGAGATAATGTGTCAGCTATAATGTTCTCCTGTCCTTTAATATATCGTATGTCATTAGTAAATTGTGCAATGAATTCCATATATCTAGTTTGTCTCGGACTACGTTCGGTTTTTGAACTCAAAGCATATATCAAAGGCTTGTGATCCGTAAAAACTGTAAATTGTCGTTGTTACCGCCGTTCCATTAGGGTACTTTTAAAGTAATTTGCATATTATCCCTAGTGGGTACTTGTACATACATAATTTCACTACTGTAAATTTCCAAACATACATATGTATTCATTTCATTGTTTTGTCATTTTGAAACGGTAAAATAAGAAGTTAAGAAAGAATATAAATGGATCAACGTTAAAATATGCGAGTTCAGTTCGCACGTAAAATCTGATACAAATGTTTTTAAAAGTAGTTTAACACAAAATACAAATCGTTACTACTGTGAAAAGTTGTTTCATTGAAAGCGAACTCCTGAAATTACAAATCTTTTAAAAACATTTTTAACTATCGCGCTGCGCGTACAAATAAAATTTAATAAGTAATCGAATTACATACATATAACTACAATCCGAATGGCTGACGAACGTGACTCTGGCAATGAGTACAATTGTCTTAAATGCAGTGAAAAAGATGATAACCGCATGGTACAATGCGATCAATGCGACAAGTGGTATCATTTCTGGTGTGTCGGGGTTAATAGCGGAATAGAAGACCTAAGCTGGTGTTGCGATAAATGCGATCCCCTAGCTTCTACCGCAACTACGAGTGCTGCAACTCCTCCGAGCACAGCACAAATTAATATGGTGCCGACTTATAATTCAACTTGTCCGCAATCAACATCTTCGCCTGCACATGACGCATCGCTACCGGTCACTACTGCTCTAATTTCATGGAGTACAGCAGACGGCCATGGAGAGGCAGTTACAAACACGGTGAGTGCAGCCGATCAAGTAGTTACAACTACCCATAACTCGAGATCGATGCAGGCGTCGGTTTCAACCGCCGCAGGCAATCAACGCTATCCACCTGCAACATTAAATGCACGGCTGTCGAGAGACGTCACAACTACAACTTGTTCATCGCAATACTTCCGACTACACGCCGAAGCAGTCAGCAGCCAGGTACAAAGCGTAAACGACCTCGAGCTACGTCTAGCAATGCTGGAGGAAGAGAAGTTGATTAACCAAACATATCTACAGAAGAAGTATGAAATACTGTCGCATTCGCAAGGTGGTGCAGCCATGGGCGTTTGTGGGAGCAGAATTAGAACATCTCCAACACCAGCACAAATAGCAGCAAGGCAAGCTATTCCGAAGGAGCTTCCGCATTTTCATGGCACTCCGGAGGAATGGCCCCTTTTCATTAGCAGCTTCGAGACAAGCACAGAAGTCGCAGGCTATTCAAATGCTGAAAATTTAATGCGATTACAGGCGTGCTTAAAGGGTAAAGCCCGAGAAATGGTACGAAGCAAATTACTATTGCCAACAATGGTTCCGGAAATTATAGCAACGCTCCGCATGTGTTTCGGCAGACCAGAGTTAATCATCGAACATTTAATCGAAAAGGTACAAAAGGTTCCACCTATAAAAGATAAACTCGATGCCCTTATAGATTTTGCGCTTTGTGTACGCAACGTGTACTCTACGATGGAATCCTGTCACATGGACGCGTATATGAATAATCCCATGCTAGTAAAGGAGTTGGTGGATAAATTGCCCAGCAATCACAAGCTTGCTTGGGCTATGCAACCAAAACCACAACGCGAACCCATAGTGAAAGTGTTTAGTGATTGGCTTTACGCGCTCGCCGAAGCGGCTAGTCAAGTAGTCGGCTTTGCCAGCCCGAAAAAAAGCGGGATAGTAAACACGCACGTACAGTCTTCTGGAGCACAACGAAATGCGAGCTGTGCTCACTGCAAGGCTGACGGACATCGAGTTGCACAATGCGAGGAGTTTAAAAAGCTGAGTCCAGACCGCAAATGGGAGGTTGTCCGTAGCTTAAAGCTATGTCGCCAATGCCTGAACGCTCATCGTCGGCGTTGCTTCGTAACAAGGACTTGCGGCTTAGACAGCTGTAACGCCAAACACCATCCCCTTCTGCACGGGAACACTGCTTCGTCCGCACGAAATACTCAAGCAAACTCTACTGCGGTCGCCACTGGTAGCGTGAATTCACACAACGACCCAAGGGAAAACGCCTCTTCCTACTTTCGCATCCTACCGGTTCGTATACATGGTAACAATAACTATATTGACACTTTTGCCTTTCTAGACGAAGGTTCGTCGGTAACTCTCATGGAAGAAGAAATATTTCAGCAACTCAACATAGCAGGAGTGCCTGATCCATTATGTCTTCGTTGGACGGGCGACAATACCCGTAACGAGGAGTCATCCGTTAGAACGTCACTCAACATTAGTGGCAGATATAACGACAAAGTGTTCAACATTAAGGGAGTTCACACCGTGAACCATCTCGGGTTGCCGAGGCAGACTGTCGATATGACGAGGATCGCCACGGATTATCCATATATGAAAGGCCTTCCCATTAAGTCCTACTTCAACGCGAAGCCAACAATACTCATTGGCTCCGATAATTGGCAACTGGCCGTACCGCTTAAAATTCGGGAGGGCAGCTGGCATCAACCTATAGCTACAAAAACGAGGTTAGGCTGGGCCATACAAGGTCAGCGCGGTGGTTCGTCGTCGAACACATGGTTGAATATACACTCATGTGCGTGCAAAGCTGAATACGAAAAGCTGCATGAACTAGTAAAACAACATTTCAAATTAGATGACAGCCAACGCGTGACGCTGCTCTCTTCAGATGACCAAAGGGCACTAGCCATACTCAACTCTACGTGCAGGAAAATCGACGACAGGTATGAAGTCAGTTTACTTTGGCGACATGAGGAAGTTAAATTACCGGACAGTTACGAGATGGCTCGTAAACGCTTAGTTTGTCTCAACAACAAATTCCGAAAAGACCCTTACCTCAAGGAGGCTATGCAGAAACAGATAGACAATCTTCTAACTAAAGGTTATGCGAAAAAGTTGAGCGCTGTAGAGTTAGCGGAACACAAAGGACGCGTTTGGTATCTGCCTATATTCGTGGCACACAACCCAAACAAACCCGCTAAAGTCCGACTAGTTTGGGACGCAGCAGCAAAAAGCAACGGTATGTCCCTTAACGACGCTATACTGTGTGGACCCGATCTTCTTGTTCCCCTAGTAGATATTTTGTTGGATTTCCGCGTTGGTAAAGTTGCCATATGCGGTGACATCGCGGAGATGTTTCACCAAATTAACGTTAGCGATAATGATATGCACGTCCAAAGGTTCCTCTGGCTGGACGAGGACGACGACATTTCCAAACCGAGTGTGTACGTCATGCGCGCCCTCACTTTCGGCATTAGCTGCGCCCCATGCATTTCTCATTATGTGCGTGACAAAAATGCAAACACTTTCTTTGAGCAGTTTCCCAAAGCCGTTGATGCAATAAAAAGACGCCATTACGTGGACGACTTTATTTATAGTGAGGACACCGAACAGGACGCCATTGAAATTGGGAAAGCAGTGAAGCATATACATGCCTCAGCTGGGTTTATTATCCGCAATTGGGCATCAAACTCCGCTGCAGTTCTCGAGGAAATGGACGGAGGCCGCGCTAGGGCCCAGGCACCATTAGAGTTGAACTCAAGCGAGAAGATTCTTGGAGTTTACTGGGATCCCAACAAAGATGTGTTTAAATATGCATTCAGGTTTGCAAGGCTGAAGCGGAACGTCGTAGAAGGCGATACAACACCAACAAAACGTGAAATACTGCAGATACTGCTTCAAGAGATATGGCGCTCGCGCTTAGGTTGGGATGAGGAGATCGATGATGTCATGAATGTAAAATGGCGGCAATGGAAGGCCGGCCTAGCAGCTATGTCCTCTGTAGAAATACCTAGGTGCTACTCACTTTATCTAACCGTTGCTGAGGATGTCCAATTGCATACATTCGTAGATGCCGGCGAATATGGCTACGCAGCGGTGTGCTACCTACGTGTCAAAACTGCTACTCATATAGATGTGTGTATTATAGCTGCTAAGTCAAAGGTAGCTCCTCTAAACCCGGTATCCATTCCACGACTGGAACTGCAGGCAGCGGTGCTGGGCGCGAGGCTGTCTTCAAAAATTCAGCGTATATCACGACTAAAAATACAGAGAAAAATTTTCTGGACTGACTCAACAACTGTGTTGAAGTGGCTAAGCATGGAACCTCGTCAATTCCGCCAATTTGTAATGTTCCGTGTTGCAGACATCCTGGAGCACACGAACCTGAACCAGTGGAAATGGGTTCCATCCCTACTTAATCCTGCGGACTTGGCGACTAAAGTCGACACCAAAACTAATAACAGCATCTGGTTTAACGGGCCCACATTTTTACAAGACGACGAAAGCGAGTGGCCGTACCGAGAAGACTTGGGACCGATAGACAACAGCGAAGTCAAAAATCACGTGCTCCTCGTACATACCCAGAAACTAGACCAGAAGAAACTCGTTGTAAACTTTGAATATTTTTCAAGTTGGAAAAGGTTGTATCGTGCTTTCGCAACATTCATTCTCTACATAGAAAGGCTCAAAGCAAAGGTTCGCTCAACAAAACTTCCCGATGAGGTCAGTTTCGAGATGATTAAAACAGCAAAGAGGACATTAATAGCTCAGGCACAGCTCAGCGAGTACGGGAGTGAACTACTTTACTTAAAAGATGGTAAGAGTCTAGGTAAGGATAGTAAACTAAAAGCACTCAATGTATTTGCAGATGAGCTCGATGTTATACGAGTTAGAGGCCGAGATGAATTCCTGTCTGCTCGTAATGCTATCGTTTTGCCTAGCAAACACTACCTCGCCCACCTCATAGTCAAAGATTTTCATGAAAGATACCACCATCTATCACACGAAACAGCTATAAATGAAATAAAAGGAAAATTCCATATACCTCGTCTGCGCGTACTCTATAGAACGGTGCGTCGGATGTGTCAAACGTGCGAGAACAAATGTGCAAAACCTCGCGATCCGCAAATGGCTCCCTTACCAGCCGCAAGACTTGCTTGCTTTGAACGACCTTTCAGCTATGTTGGGATCGACTATTTCGGGCCTATGATTGTTGCTGTTGGTAGACGCCGAGAAAAACGTTGGGGCGTTATCTTTACGTGTCTCACGGTTCGTGCCGTTCACATCGAGATCGCCTACAGCCTAGACACGAATTCATGCATCTTATGCCTTCGAAACTTTATCTCCCGACGTGGAGTACCCAGAGAAATCTACACCGACAACGGCACAAATTTCAAAGCGACCGAGAAGATTTTACGTACCGAGGCAAATGACATGGACTATGCAGCAATTAAATCCAAGTTCGACGACATCAAGTGGAAGTTCAACCCACCAGCAGCGCCTCACATGGGAGGAGCTTGGGAACGCCTAATAAGGTCAATCAAAGCAGTGCTAAATGCAATGCACCCCGAACATAATTTTAACGACGAAACACTTCGTAGCGCACTCCTAGAGGTCGAGTTTATAATTAACTCGCGACCGCTCACCTTCGTATCTATAGATGCATGCGACGATGAAGCAATTACGCCGAACCACCTCTTAATCGGCTCATCCACGGGATATAAGCCCATCGGTAGTAGCGGAAATTTGCACCAGCGCTATCGCCAAACCCAATTGTATGTTGACAGGTTCTGGCAAAGATGGATAAAAGAATATCGGCCGATGTTAACGCGGAGATCCAAATGGTTTGACAAGCAGCCCAACTTAAAAGTCGGCGACGTCGTTTTAATCGTCGATGAGTCTATGCCGCGAAACTGTTGGCCAAAAGGCGTCATAGTGGACGTCGTGCTAGCAAACGACGGACAGGTCCGACGAGCAACTATAAATACGGCACGCGGAACTCTAGTGCGACCTGCAACAAAAATAGCCGTGCTAGACGTCGGTAATCCAAAGAAGTAAGCTTGCTTACGAGGGGAAGGATGTTACCGCCGTTCCATTAGGGTACTTTTAAAGTAATTTGCATATTATCCCTAGTGGGTACTTGTACATACATAATTTCACTACTGTAAATTTCCAAACATACATATGTATTCATTTCATTGTTTTGTCATTTTGAAACGGTAAAATAAGAAGTTAAGAAAGAATATAAATGGATCAACGTTAAAATATGCGAGTTCAGTTCGCACGTAAAATCTGATACAAATGTTTTTAAAAGTAGTTTAACACAAAATACAAATCGTTACTACTGTGAAAAGTTGTTTCATTGAAAGCGAACTCCTGAAATTACAGTCGTCCTTCTAAAAGATAGCGAAAATGTTTAATGTTCAAATAAATAGCTAGCAACTCCCTGTCAAATGCACTGTATTTAACTTCGGATGGAGAAAGTTTCTTAGAAAAGAAAGCTAGTGGCTCTGATTTGTTATCAAACGTTTGATGTATGACACCACCAATTGCCGTACTAGATGCATCCACATTTAAAGAGAGTTTGGCATCTTTGTTAAAATGATTTAACAATATCGTAGACGCAAACTTTTCTTTAATACATTCAAAGGCTTTATTTGTTGTGTCATCCCAAATTAAGGACTTGTCACGTTTCTTAGTTGTTCGATTGATTAAATCGTAGATAACTGCCGTAAACTTAGCTAATTTTGGTACATATCGATGGTAATAATTAACCATGCCTATAAATTTCTGCGCCTGTTTAATAGATTTAGGACGTTCAAAACTACGAATAGCTATCACTTTTTCATCAGAGGGTCTAATTCCTGCCCCAGAAATATTATGTCCTAAAAAGTCAACACTTGTTACACCGAAAGTACATTTACTTGGTTTGATATTTAACCCGTACTCTGTTAGGCGTTGGAAAAGTATACGGAGATCTTTAAAATGCTGTAAAATGTCATTTTCACTTGCAACCAATAGATCATCAATATATGTAAAAACAAAATCTAAACCACTAACTACTTCATTAATAAATCTTTGAAAAGTTTGCGCTGAATTTTTTAGTCCGAAAGGCATTCGTATAAATTCAAACATACCGAAAGGTGTCGTTATTGCAGTTTTATAGATATCCTCTTCTGCCATTGGAATTTGGTGGTAGGCCCTTACCAAATCTAATTTCGAAAATATATACTTATTTCTGAGATTCATGTTAAAATCTTGAATATGAGGTAAAGGATAACAGTCCGGTACAGTCACAACATTAAGTCTCCGAAAATCACCACAAGGACGCCAGTCATTCAGTTCTTTTTTAGGTACAAGATGCAGTGGAGATGCTACACAAGAGTTTGAAGGTCTACAAATCCCTGTCCTCACTAAAAAATCGAATTTGGCTACTTTAAATTTAATCGGATCCAAGCGCCTTGGCTTAGAGAATGGCAGATTTCCTTCAGTAAAAAGTCTGTGAACCGTAGAATGTTTAACCGTTTAATTTAGTTTGTTTGCTTTATCAAAAATAAATAGGCGACGTGTTTGCCGCCACAACAACGGATGACTCTAGTTTAACGAATTTTTGTTTTTAGAAAAAGCACAAGGCTGTTGACATTTCTGAGCCTTATCACCAAATTTGTAATGGTATCTACATAACCAATTTTGACTATCACGAGATTTTGATCTACCTCTATATGGACTTCTAAAACAATTCCTATTATATGATCTATATCTAGAATTTTGATTAATTTGTTGCTTAATAGAATTTAATTCAAAGGAAAGTTTTTGAAAATTTTCGCACATAAGATTCGTCGTTTTAACTAAATTATCAATAATTGTGTCTTGTGATTTAGAATTTTGAAAACTATTCATAGCTGATATTTCGGTTTTATTAATCACTTCCCAAATATTATCAGCTAGTTTCACCAATTCATTTATATCATTGGTACTTGAACTAGCTAATATCACACTAAGATTTTTTGGCAATTTTCTCAGCCAAAGTTTCTTTAAAATATCTAGACTAAAATTGGAACCTGCAAGCAACATGAGCGACCGATAAAATTCAGAGGGTTTACGATCACCCATCTCTGAATCTGACAAAATTTTATCTAATTTCTTATTTTCGCTTAAAGCATGCTTTTCAATTAAGACTTTCTTTAATTCTGAAAACTTGTTGTTATGCGGAGGATTTTGAATGAAATCTAATATTGTAACTATTACTTCTTGCGGAAGCGCTGTGGTTGTGTGTTCATATTTTGTAGTATCTTGTGTAATGTTTTTCATGTTAAATTGCATTTCTGTATGCACAAACCAAGCTTCTGGACAACTTGTCCAAAATTGCGGAAGCTTCACTGAGGTTGCATATACCTCATTATTATATTGACTAGCATAAGGATTTGCCAACTCCTCTTGAAAAGAGTTGTTTTGCAAATCTATAAGCGAGTCATTTAAATTATTAGTCCCTGTAGATGTGTGTGTATCATGTTGTGGCGAACGAAACATTTTTACTAGTTTGGTGCTATAAAAAAAATCTCGAAAGGGAAGTTCACAATTTAAAGTGTTTAGCCGATAAAAAAAAATGGTTACTGATTGAAGAGATAAATAATTGCATAATAAATTAAGTACAATATATATGTATATATATGTAAGTAGTAAAGCTCAACAATTTATAAAATTACAAAGTTGAAATGAACACAGTACAATAAAAGGTAATAACACAAATACAAACCCTACATTCATGTATCTATTTACTGTAGAAACTGCTTTTGTATGTATGCAATTGCCAGCAAACTAAACCAGCAACTGTCTACATTCACCTTGGAAATATACCTACTACACTGCTTCCACTTTTTCCACAGGTTTGCGTCCGTAGGAAACGAAAAAAAAACTTATATCGCACGCTTTTCTTTTGTTTTTACTATTACACATTGCCACGGCACACTTCATTTTGCTTTGTAATGTCTCAATAATTTTTTAAAACCACGCAGAAATATTAACGCACAAATATTAAAATTGGTATTTGATTTTTTCGTATGCTCACATTCAACAATTGCACCAAGATGACGTCACGCACACAGCTCATTCTGTCAAAATCACAAAGAGCGGATTAGCGGTACCGCGATTGGCGCAATCTCTATTTCTCTCAATCGTGGGGTTACGCCAATATTTATTTGCATGAGAGTCTCTCAAAAACTCAACGAGAAATAATGACATATGCATCAGAGTTAAGGCGAAGTAAACGATTGGCATCGGAGTTTTCCAACCGTGGGAGAATATTTGTGTGGCTAAAGCCTGGCGAAGAGCCCAGATTAGTGAGCAGCAGAGCCGAGGTTAACGCTCTTATCGACACTAGAATATAAGAACCATTACACTTAAGTATGTTTTTTATGTATGTCCAAATGTTTGTTATAATTTATGCCAGATTAGAGAATAAGTTACATAAATGTTTTTTCTTTTTCTCTCTTTGCCGTATTCTCTCTATTTATTGCTTGTTTACTTTTTTATTTATGTGTCTCAGATTATTTTTATTGCTTGTTTGCCTTTCTCAACTGTTCGTATATTACCCTCCTGTTTCGTTTAATGTACTTAATTGCAATCACTTGTGCTTTTGCTGTGTTGTATATTTCTTGTGCTTGATGCTATTTGTAGTTAACCCCTTTCAGTGTCAGTGTGTCCCATTTAAATAGGAAATCAGCCTCCAGCATTAATGATAACCACAAAATTTTAATAGATATCTTATGCCAACAGTCAAATGGCCTTAACGTGGTGCATTTTAATGCTCGAAGTCTTAATGGTAATAAATTGGACTATGTTAGACATATTTTTGGAGAATCGGGGGTTGATGTCATCTGTGTTTCAGAAACGTGGTTTAATCCAAACTTTACTGACTTTTATTATGGTATCCCACATTTTAATGTTATACGCCACGACAGACCAACCAAAATAGGAGGGGGTGTTGCAATTTATTGCAAATCAACCCTAAAAATGAAACCTCTAACTGTATCATCATTGCGGAAATCTCAGATAATGTCAGGGCACTCGCTGTGTATATAATCCTAATAGGTGTTGCATGTTAGACTCGTTTTTTGTTGAGCTATCTATGTTTTTGATTGAGTATGAGCGTTATGTTATATGTGGTGATTTTAATGTAAACCTTCTTTTAGGAGATTGCTATGCCGTTAAACTACTTGACCATGCAGGTCTTGCTGTGGTTAACAGATTAGTACCAACAAGATACGCCAACAACTCAAATCCTAGCCTTCTGGACCTTGTTATTGTCTATAATATTGACCATATTCTAAAATTTGACCAAATGTTTTTTATTTCAGACCATGACCTTATATTTAGATGTGTCGTTTAACAGTCCCGCTGATAGTGCTACTTTTATGTATCGCGATTTGAAGTCTGTTAATGTTAGTAATCTGCATGTCGCTTTGTTAAATGTTAACTTAAATAACTGTTGGTTCATTGAGAGTGTAGATGCAAAACTTGACTTCCTAAATAAAAATCTGACAAAACTATTCGGCGACCATGTCCCGCTTCGTACCGTTCGGGCCATAAACAGCGCTTGCCCTTGGTACAATACAAGAGTTAGCTCAGCTATAAAAGCACGTAATAAGTTTTATAGTAAATGGAGGAGAACCAGAACTGACTTTACTTGGACACAGTACAAATCTGCCCGAAATAAAGCTACTGCCATTATAAGAAATGCAAAGCGATTCTATTGCAATTCTAAACTGAATCCGTCTCTACCTTCAAGAGATTTATTGCGCAATTTAAAAACCTTGAATGTACATGGAGAACTTAGACCTGAATGTAAAATTGACCTAAATGTACTTAATAAATATTTTACTAGCAGAGTAGCAGCTATAGCGCTCCATTCCCAAATTTAGTTAATAATTTTGCTTTAGAAGAAAAATTTCAATTCGATGGAGTAACAGAGGCTGATGTTTTAAGATCTCTGATGGCGATTAAGTCCAACGCAATCGGCAATGATGGGATATCATTGACGTTTGTAAAACTTGTGCTGCCATTTATTTTGGGAACTCTAACACATATCATCAATCACTGCTTCACAACGGCATATTTCCCAATAGAGTGGAAAAAGGCTTTGATTGTTCCTGTTGCTAAGAAGTATATTGCCACCGATCCAAGGGACTATAGACCGATAAGCATACTGCCAGCCTTTTCTAAAGTGTCCGAGTCCCTAATGGCAGCACAAATCTCGACATTTGTCCAAAGAAATAATCTGTTATCTCCATTGCAGTCAGGGTTTAGAGCTAAGCATAGCTGCGCCACGGCTATGTTAAAAATAACTGATGATATTAGGGTACAGTTTGATAATGGCTATCTGACACTTCTCTGCCTTCTGGATTTTTCTAAAGCCTTTGACATGGTAAGTCACGACCTTCTTTGCCGCGGCGTAGCGTGACGTGGTGTGCGCGCCGGTCGCGCTAGGTACGCGGGGCGCGAGCGCGACGCGCGCGGTGTGGCGCGCTGACGCGGGCCGCCGCGAAGCTAAGCAAATTTAA
Source organism: Rhagoletis pomonella (assembly GCF_013731165.1). Classification (NCBI taxonomy): domain Eukaryota; kingdom Metazoa; phylum Arthropoda; class Insecta; order Diptera; family Tephritidae; genus Rhagoletis; species Rhagoletis pomonella. The sequence goes on from NW_023461684.1 coordinate 17,821, forward strand.
TGTTTGAAAGAGAAATAACGTCAATTGATTTTATTTCGTTTTTAAAAAGGTAATAATGTCAATTTACTTTATTTCGCACCAGGGTGGGAAATAAAGTCAATTGACCTTATTTCCGTTGATGTTATTACCTGTCACCTCCCTCCTCAGGATCAAAAACTTATAAGTAATTTTTTCTTCAATATTTATTACCAAAATGTTAGAGGTCTAAATACAAAATTAACCAAGCTGTACTTAAAGTCTTTTGATTTAAATTATGAAATTTTGGTTTTTACTGAAACTTGGCTAAAACCGAATGTGCTTATTACTGAAATATTGTGTAATAAATATAAAGTATTTAGAAATGATCGCTTGAATAAACATGGCGGTGGTGTTTTATTAGCTGTTCAGAGTGGCTTTTCCTCTGAAAAAGTTGAGTTCACTGGTTCAGATGATGTTGAATTCCTCTGTGTTAGAAAACGGTGCCCCTCAAGTAGTGTTTTTCTTGTTACAATTTATATTCCACCTAACTCTAACCCTTCGGTTTACTTTAAACATTCGTCATTATAGCTCTGTTTATTTGCGATGGTCAAGCCCTGCGATTTGATCGTTGTGTTGGGGTGATTTCAATCTAGCGTGTGTTTCCTGGGATTCGGTGGATGGAATTCTGGTGTCAAATTCTTCTCGGGATGCACTCAACCAATTTCTTAACGAACTTTCCGTTCTTGGTCTATATCAGATTAATACAGCTATCAACAACTTAGGTAAATGTCTAGATTTAGCGCTTATTGATGATATTGCTAAATGTACTATAATACTCGGCGATCCTTTAGTTTTACCTGTAGACTCTTATCACCCACCACTTGAATTGTCCTTGGCACCATCCTAAGATTCATGTTATTGTCCTGAAACTAGAAAGCCGAAAGGTCGGCGATATTCTTTCAAATAGCTATATCTAAAATAATCTGGCCTGAGTACGACGGGGATGTAGAGAACAGTTCCTTACACTTTAGTAAAATCTTGAACAATATATTCAGTAAACTCATTTCCTCTTGTTAAATAAAATACCGGATCTCGTTAACTCGGAGCTAAAGCATTTAAAAATCAAAAAACTAAATCATTTAAACTTTATAAAAAATCAGGCGTGTCTTCTCACTACGTCGCGTACTCCATCCTTCGTCATAAATACAATGCCTTAAACAGAAAATGTTACAGGAACTGCATAAATAAAATTCGCATTAACATCGTTTCTAATCCCAAGTCATTTTATCATTTTTTTAACTCAAAACGTAAAATAAATGGGTTTCCCTCAACACTGAAATTAGATGATGTCATTTCTAGTGATGATAATATAATTGCTGATATGTTTGCAAATTATTTTGAATCGAACTGTTCTGTCGAGCCAAATGAAAAACCTTCTAGCTGTCCTTTTCCACTCCCACAGTTTGACCACATCCGTATTCCTTCAATCTCTGCTGACAATGTTCTCCTTCATTTGAATAGTTTAAAAAATTCTTTTTTAAGCGGTCCGGATGGTATTCCCTCCTCTGTCCTAAAAAGTTGTGCTGATTATCTATATAAGCCATTAACAAATATCTTCAATGCTTATCTAAAGCAGGGAGTTTCCCCTCTTTGTGGAAGGAGTCGTATATCTTGCCGCTTTATAAAAATGGAAGCAGGTAGAATATTGCGAATTATAGGGGAATCGCTAAGCTGGGTGCCATTCCTAAAGTATTTGAAGAAATCGTCACGGAAGAAATATCTTATTCCATAACGCCTGCTATCGATATATCACAACTAGGGATAAATCGATACCATCAAGGTATTACTCAAATCAGTACTTTTACTTGTATCAAACAAGGTATCGATACCTACTCAGTATCGGAAAGGTATCGAGTACTTGTACATAGAACTACTATTTTGCATATTTTTCAAAGTTATTGTGCTTTTTTCACACAAACAATGCATTTTTATAAGATAATTTTTTAAATATTTTTTCACGCAAAAATTTAAGACAACAATTATTTTTTTTCTATAGGATTTGATTTCAAAAACATTAGAATACATTTTTACAAGATTAATAGAGAAATTTTTTTCATATAAAATAAGTTTAAGGAAAGAACTCTTTTTTTGTTATATTTCCCAAAAACATCAACTTTTCCAAGTGTTTTCCTGAAAGGGGGTTTCGATATTTTGATATAGTTGCCAGGGACAGATGACCCAACAACCGTTATGTACAGACAGGCTTGCTTATATAGCTGCGGAAATGTAGTGCGCATTTCTCCCATTCCTCTAATGGTTTGCTTTTCAAAGAATATGCTGAAGCATAAGTTTTGCGCTTCCGATACAAGTACTTTTTTTCGTTACCTACCTGGATCGCAGTAAAAAGTATCGAGTACAAAAATAATTGGTAAATTGAGAAAAGTATCGAGTATGTACTTGGATTTACTTGTATCGATTTAAGTTAATGGGTATCCAGGAGATAGGAACAATTACAGGCGAACCTGAGTAATGTGTTTAAATGGTGCGAAGTAAATTCTATGTCACTTAACTTGAAAAAATTTAAATTTATGTGTTTCTCTAGAAGAGCCTTTCAATCATATAGCTACCGCATTTGTGAACATAGTGTTGATCAGGTAACTAATTTCACCGATCTAGGCGTTACCATGGACCCTAAGCGTGAATTTAAGTCCCATGTAAACTCTTGTGTTAATAGAGTCAAGGGCGTCTTGGCTTATGTCACTAAAGCTCTCTTCACCTCCCTAGTCAGGCCGATCTTAGAATATGGGTCGGTCGTATGGAACCCTAGATTACAAAGGCATTCTGAAAGATTTGAGTCGGTACAGAAACAATTCTTATTATTCGCATTAAAAAATCTGCCTAGGGATTCGATATTAAATCTCCCGCCGTACAAAATCCGCTTGAAGCTCATAAATTTGCCAACGCTTCACAGCCGTAGAGAGATGCTCGGGGTTTCGTTCATGTTTAAGATCTTGAACGGGATGGTCAGTAGTCCCTTTCTACTGAACCAGATCACGTTTTGTATTCCTTCAAGACCTTCAAGACATTACAAGCCCATTAAGCTAACTATTTGTAGAACAAATTTTGAAATGCATGATGCCTTTCGTTGCCTATGCCAGGAAACTTTTGAAATGCATGATGCTTTACGGAGTTTGTGCCAAGATTTTAACAAACATTATGATTGCTTCGACTTATCTGAATCGCTTTTTTGTAACTAAATAAATTATATCTTTAACCGGTAACGAAAAATTACACAATATCTATGACCACTTAGTACAATTGTAAGCGGCTTCGTATACTTTCGCGACCGCGTAAGACAATACGAGCATGGATCGGAAACTCGGCCTTTCCGACCACGCCCAACAGTTCGTCCACAGCGCGGAGCGGAAACTAGGCCTTTCCGCGTGCCACACATACAAAGTAATGACTTTGTGAACATGGATCGAAAACTCGGCCTTTCCGACCATGACAATGAAAATATTTTATGACGCGGCTTAGTTTTCGAGAGAAATATTTTTGCATTGCTGATGGCGAATACAGACGACGATGGAACGAAGTGCTGTATGAGCTTCCCAACGATAAAGACGTAGTTCGAATGGACACCGACGCTCCAGCTGTAAAAGTATTAAACTAGGAACCCGCTGGTGGAAGCAGAGGAAGAGGGAGACCCACTGTGTTAGAAAGTCCAGGTGGCTTCACTTGGCATTTCCAATTGGCCTAAGTTGGCACAGAAGAGAAACGACATCGTGCTCTTTTGGACTCTGCCAAAATCACTTAGGCAATTTCTTTAATCTGATGTTGGAGAAGATAATAAGAGCTGCATAACTGAACCGATCAAGAACAATTTTTTACAAGAGCGTGTAATTGCTGGCTTACGCCGATAACATCGACATCATCGGTAACAAGAAGTCTGTTCGTTCTTTTCCAAGTTGAAGAAGAATTTTGAGCACGTGTTCATTTGATTTAAATACGTTTTTATTTGATTTTACTATTTTCCCCCTCAGTGAGTGCTAAATTTTAGTATGAAAGTATTATTTTTAAATACGAACATTTTTAAACGATAGTCAAATAAAACATTAATTTTTGCCATGCGTTATTTCCATCAGTGTACTCAAGGTGCCTTATAAAACATTTAAATATATTATAAACTCATTTTGTGGACTACTATTCTTATAGTGCAACATACAATTTATAAACAAACAATAGATCAACATTTTACACTACGAATCCCGACTGCTGGAGCTGTTTTGATCTTATAATATGCTATTTTATAGCTCTTCCGCATCGCGCTAGTAAGATATTATAAAACTTTTATAAAGCTGTTTGTGTTATCCAGGTGCACAGAGTAGTACTTTGAGAGCTTCTGAATCAGGCTTTTTATGGACGGGGAGATAAGGGAGTTGAATTTTACCTCAGCAATTTCTGACCGAGAAAATTGCGACATTACTTCGATGTAATACTCATGACAAACTCTTTTGTATTTCTACTAGACCAATGGATTTTTTTTCACCTTCCTTTCATTCTCACCTGACATGCTTCTTATTTCAGAAAAACTTTGCCAATTGCCTGCAAACAACTTGAAAATTGGCCTAATTATTATCTAGGGGATAATATTATGCTAAGCAGGATGTTTTTTTCAACAAATTAGACCAAACTTGGTAAATGTCAGGTTCCGCTGTAACCTGTATTGGTATTTCTATACAAACTAGAAAAAATTCTTTTTAAGAAAAATTATTTTTATTTCTAAAGCAGGAGCTTTTTAACTCCACCCAAATCAATGAGTTCTTAACTGCTGTTATCGAGTTCGTTTACTGGAAGAGGCTACTTGAAAGCGATTAGACCAAACGATGTGTGTTTCGTTGTGGACCATGGTAGCAGCCAAATCTGCTACAATACTCAGAACGATGTGATGGCTGGTTTTTGCTGATGGTATTGCTGAACTTGGTCCTTAATATGGCCTTTCATTTCCAATGGAGACCGCTCAGATCCACTAGTAGCCCAGTGAAACTGCTTGCTGAGCACAAGGTTTAGCCCCTTCACTAGGACGTGAAGGGCTCGCTATGCATATAGTTTATCGATAAAGTAAGACTATATTCCGTGGCAGTACTAAATTCGTGGTTCTGACAGGTCTGTATCTTAGTGCAGTATAATGTACAGCGTTTCCTTGTCTTTGCCCTAAGCGTTGCCAACTAACTATTCGAGGACTACTACTACTACTTATAATGAGAGGGGAGAGAACATTTTTGGCTTATATAAAATCTCAAAGTATTTTACTTGATTCCTGACCTCACTATTCAAAGTCGTGAATGATACCGGTCGAACAAACAAACAGTTAAAGTTCTCTATATGGACAAAGTTCTCTATATGGACAAAACTGATCCTGAGGAAATTGTGCTCAATAGTGTAACTTTATAATCTTCTATATATATAAAAATGGTCTGCAAAATGTATAGTAATTCATCAATTGAGAACGGTTGAGCCGATTTAGCTAAAATTTTATTTAGTTGTTCGCAATTGCCAGGAGAAGGTTCTTAGGAAAGAAAATTTTGGGAAAATCCTCCGTGAAAGTTGTGAAACTGAAAAAATCGAAAATTGATTTTTTTTATGAAATATTGTGTGCGATGCCTTTGAAATGGATTTCGAATGGAAAAATAGAAAATTCTAAGTGGAAAACTCGTAAAAATGATGTAAAGGTGGAAAATTCGTTGTGAAGCTTGGAAATTTTCGGATAATTGTGAAGTTCATTGTGAGCATGAATTAATTGGGAACAATTTGCTCCTATGTTTCATAACCGATTCGAATGGTTGCTGCGTTTTTGGAAAGATGTTTAGAAGGAGGAGTGCATACAGTGTTAATTTTTCTGATAGGTGGCGCAGGGGTCGAGCTCCGCTAAAAAACTGCATTTAGTACGTAGGTAGCCTTTTGCCTAGATTAGCATATAGGATTAATTTTTTCCGGACCAGCGACCAATCTTTATTTCAAGTAAAAAAATAAAATCTTGGTTGTTTTCCGATTTGCTTGAAATTCGGCACGTAGGTAGCTTATTGCCTGGGTTAACATATAGGATACTTTTTTCTGATAGGTGGACCAGGGACCGATCTATTCCAAAAAAAATCTTATTGATGGTGCGATTTG
>NW_023461685.1:0-23950 GCF_013731165.1 Rhagoletis pomonella
ACTACGCCGCCATAATTTTAACCGGAGAAGGGTTGCAAAATTTATTTGTGAAGTAGCGTTACTAGCTTTAAGTGTGGCCCTGCATTCTGGCTTTGTAAATCAATGGAAAATAATAGTCATCGCAGTTACCAAGCACTTCACGTTGCACACAGGAGTATTTGTATAATGATACCGGTAAAAATTCAGATTTATCAACTTTGATATTCTCTTTAAACATTTTATTTCTCAAACTATACAACCGATCTATCTGTTGGAAAGTTTTTTGACTACGTCAAATAGAACATAGCTCTTTTTGTTATTTTTCTTCCTGCGCTTCCAATAGCTAGCGCTAGCATTTGTTTCTTTTGTTATTATGTTTTATATGGACCAATCTTAAAATAAGACTAGTACTATAATTTATATATATTCTTTTGAACTATTTAAAATTGGGCTATGGGATATTTATTTTTAGCAAAAATTTCAAATAAATAATAGTCATTTTGTTTGCTTGTCGAGCCTTGTCAGGCAATATTCTTTTACAGGGATATATCTTGGATCCTTGGCTATAAACCTCTGTTATAAAACTGTCCACCTATGTCTGCTTTCTGCACTATTTAAAGTCGAAGTTTAAGATCCTTCAAAAGAGACGCACCCCTAGTTTTTTCCTACTTTTTCTTCATCAGTAAAAATAACTTAAAATTATAAGAAAACGAATGCGGAAAAGTGCGTTCGATACTCAAATGCTTTCGCCGGAGCTATGTACCGAGATTTACTGAATTATATGTCCTCAAATTTCAGTGCCTTCGGAAGATCATTAGAAGGACTATGCAACTGGACAATAACACTCTCTACTCAACTTCGACGGGAACGTATTGGTCTTTAGCACACGTTGCCGCATTCTTTTTTTATATCTTTAAGTTATTTATTTAATTTAAATTAAGAAAGCATCAAACTTTTGGAAATAGAAAATTCTACACATTCTCGGACTCGCCAATCTAAATATGCTATAGAAATATGAATGCCGTTTTTGATTTTGTTTGAAGTAGGTTTTTTGTGGATATATGGTATTCGATGGATAAACATGTCACGAAAATGAACCTAAGATAAATGTAATTAGCCTTTTTTCTCATATAAATGTCTAATTATGTTCCGTGCTTTCTTTCATTACTTAGCAGAAAAACACACCAAATAATTTTAACAACAGGGCTGGCAAAAATTGAAAATAAGCGCTATAAACAGCTCGATAAGTTGCTAAAATATGCTCTTAAATATGATAAATCAATGAAGTTTTATTAAATTTTTTTAATATTTTTATTCAATAATCTCGTATAGTACAAGAAAACATGATTTTATAAATTACACAAGGGAACAAAAATGGGGATTTTTTTTTTTTTGCATCAAATGTTAAAGCTGTTTTTGATAGACTATTTTATACTGATTACGAATCCGTAAGTGTAAAGTCTAAATCAGCTCTAGATTCGGAGATAAACGAGGTCAAAGTGTAAAAAATCGCGTTTTTTGCAATATATTAGAAGCTCTAGCAAAGAAACAAAAGGTGATATTAGGCTTAAATTAAAGCTAGAAGTCTCGACAACTATACGTGAAAATACCATCACTGCACCTTGACTTGATGGTCACTTATAGTAATTTATTGAACAGCAAAACCTGATTTTGTGCAATTAAACAAAAGGTGATAGAGCCCTATACATAATTCAAATTAAGGCTTGAACTTTCGACTACAGTTCCTGAAAATACCATCCCTGCACCTTAAACCTAAGGTCACTTATAGTCATTTATTGAACTGCAAGAACTCATTTTTTTTTCTTTCCATAGGACAATACACTAGTATTTTGTCATTGTTTAATAAATGACTATAAGTGACCATCACGCCAAGGTGCAGCGAAGGTATTTTCAGGGATGGTAGCCGAGAGCTGTAGCTTTATTTTAAGCCTAAGTGGAAGGTTCTATTACCTTTTGTTTTTTGCTAGACATAAAGAAGTCTGTCGAAAATAGCTTTAACATTTGATGCAACAAAATCACTGTTACCTTGTGTTATCGATCTTCTTCTTTTGTCATTTAAAATTGTTGAATCTATATATATATACGCCACAAGCAAATTGAATCTATCACAGCGCACGGCAGTGCGCGCGAGTGACGAAAGCAGCCACAGTAGCATGCCCAAATGACTCGCTTACATATACACGAGATTTGGAAGTTTTTATCCAGACGTCCAATCGACATGTTTGAGATATCGTTGGAAAGGTCTTGCAGAGTGTGTCCAGAAAATGTATTCAAGCTTCGATTAACCGAATTCTTAAAAATGAGGCCAAAGTGTTGCGAAACAAAAAAGATTTTTTTTGCTTTTGCCGGTTTAAGGAGGTATGTGGGTACATCCAACATAGTTAGTGTTATTCTATAGGCCAATACCTTTCAAGCGATACCTTATTTATTAAGTGCCGGCTACTAGTTGTAAAGATATTGGGGTAAATGTGTTTTGGTTCGTGTCTTCACTACGAGATGCTTTGGTATGTAAGATATTTTTGGTTGTCAAATCAAGACTGGCTTTATTTTAATATTCATATTCTAATCTACCTATGCTACCTCTTAATTCTATTTCTTATTTTCTAATTTCTTAAAGCTAAATTGTTGACGCTGCATTTGTATTCACATTTAGTCACGTACATGCGTTCGTTCCCACGTTTGTACATTTGCTGCTGCTGCTATTGTTGCTGGTGTCAAGTGGCACATTCCACTACATATGTTAACTACCCTCCCCCTCAAATGTGGTTGCCCTCAGCCACAATTGCTTCCAAGCGGGCTCTAATATCTTCTCTGCTTTTGGCAATGTTCATCGTTGACAAACTATGTTGAGGCTGGTCAGTGTCAGTTTTTATTTTGATAATTCTGGGCTTTAACTTCATATACAATATTACTATTACGATTGCTGTGATTATTGCAATTACGCCATACCACATCCATTTGCTATTTTCAAGAACGAATTTTATCCCTTCCATTCGCTCGTTATTTCGAATATGCAGTTTATGAAGGAATGGCAATGATAGGTGTTTTTGTTCACTTGTCTCATTTAAAATAGTTTTCTTAGGAGCTAGGAGCTCAATAATATCGATCTGATGATTTGCTTTGAATTTCTCTCCATTTATCGTAAGAGATTTTTCAAATGTAATTAACAGGGTTCCATTAGCTCTAATCAGTTCTCCATTTTCTTCGATGTCTAGCCTACTGCTGCGTGCGATGATTAATCCGTCTCTAATTACTTCAATCTCTTCTAAGTGGTACGCCGCCGTAGTGGGACAATTTGCTGTATGGTTGCTTAGAAGTTGTAAAAGGCAAACATCTTGCATATTAATACTACAATAGTTATATCCTACAGATTTTCTGCAATTTTCTAAAGGATATTGGTTTCCCTTACAATTAGCAGTTAAATTATTCTTTAAATACAACTTTTTGTTATTTTGAGCCACAGGGCTTATTTGATATAATTTGCAAATTTTTGTTATTTGAGGAATTTTTGCAAGATAAATTAGTGCATCGTTTTGGTAATAAATTTTTACATCTGAAATTGTAATAATATCGGACATGGGAACAAGTGTGTTTTCCTTAAATTCTATCAAACTGTATTTAAAATTAGTGGGTTTACAATATTATATTTTGCTAAGGCTACACCATACAACATGTTTTTTAAATTATCAATAACTATTCTATTTTTTCGTGCCATGAGTAGAGTGACCACTTCATAATCAATTGCATTTCTAGTATTGATATTGTTAATTCTGTCTGTTATTTCATCAATTTTTTCTTGGATTCTTTGTTTATTTCTATTTGTCTATTTCCAGCCCTTATAATTTCATTTTCGGTAGCTGCCAAAATTTGTAAGTCTTGATAGTCGGGGACTCCAGCCACAAATTTAAGAGCAGACCCCAGGAAATCGATGGCACGTCGAGTTCTACCGGGTCTCCTGAGCATGTGAACTAAGTCGTCCATCTCGTCCAGGTCCTGTTGTAGTAGTTCTTTTTGTTTTTCATTTTTAAGAGCTGCTATTATATTTATGTTGTCCACAAATCCTTCTTCTATGACTGTAAAGTTTATAGTGTGTTTCAAATAAATGAAATTCTGAAAAATTGCGGTTTCGCCTGAGGGTATCGGAATAAATAGAGCTGTTGAGTAATCCACGATTCTCGCTGCCACTAACGGCACAAGGACAACCCTGCAAGTAAATGTTAATTTTATATTATTTTTGTGAACTTGCTTGCCATCTATTACTACCGCAGTCCCTAGATCCGCCTGAATAGCCTTTTCATTATAAAGTTTTGAAAATTTATTTCCCATTCTCCTATTACTTTTTACATAGACCATTTCACCTGGTTTAAATTCTCTTGGTTTTGTTTCTCTATTATGGTTACTTAAGTCCTTTTCCTGTTTCATTTTTAAATGATTGCTAATTTCTTTTTTAACTTCTTCAGTTGAATTGTATAATAGTTCTTTTGGCTTATATTTGGTAACTGAATGAATTGAGTTATTGTATTTGTGGGTTGCTAACAGAATCAATTCAACTACGTCAGTAGCATCTCCCTTTATGCATCTTGCAATTTCGGCCAGAGTAGAATGAAAGCGTTCCACTTGGCCATTACTTCGACTGTGAAGTGCTGGAACAGTAAACATAGATATATTGAATTGATTTTGTAGAAGACTCTGGACAGTTTTTGATATGAAAGCTCCTTCATTATTCGTGATAATCTGTTTAGTATCGTAAAATTGCGAGATAATTTCAATAAGTGGATTTTTTACGTCTATTGTATTGCGAGACGCAATATTCTTTACCACAGCGAATTTTGAAAATTTATCTATGCATGTAATAAAATATTTCCCTCCTGTGTAATATATATCTATGTGAAGAATCTCTCCTGGTGTTTTAGGGATAGGCGTTACTCCTATAGGGTGCAGTATCGGTCTGCGTTTGTATTTATTTTCCCTGCAAATTTTGCAATTTTCGGCAAATGTTTTAACCATTTTTTTCATGTCTGGGAAATAATACTCGGCCAATATTTGTTTACAATTTTCATTGCTTTCCCTATGTGCTCTATTGTGCTCGTTGGCAATTATTTCTAACTGGTCATTTTTATTGAAAGTATCCTGCACGAGTTTGCTAGTGTACCTCAGTTTTACTCCTGGAAATGCGTTTACCAGATCGTTTTGAATCATTCCTAAAGTTTCTAAACTGCAATGAATGCCATTCACAACTGCCGCGTTTAATGTGTCTTTCAAAGTGCATATCAAATTTGGGATGGATGAAAATTGCACCATGTGTCTGATTTGTTTTTGAAATAATGCTTTCATTTGCTTACGATCCGAGTTAAGTGAATGTTGAATGAAGATTTGGTTCTTAAAGCAGTTTATAGGATTTGGTACAGAGGGAATAATATTTGTGGATGACTGTTCGCTATGAACAGTAGTTGCGTGTATATGTTGACGTGACAGCGCGTCAGCAACTTTGTTTTCTAATCCTGGCTTATAATAGAATTTCGGAGAATATTTTTCAATAAAACTCCTCCATCTTTTAAGTTTTGTATTTGGGTTTCTTTCGGACATCGCGAAAATTAAAGGCTGATGGTCCGTATAAATATGAATATTCGGAGCCCCATATAAATAGTTTCTTAGGCTTTGCAAAGCCCAAACTATTGCTAGTATTTCTCGCTCATTTGTTGCATAGTTTTGTTCGGTTTTACTTAAAGTTCGTGAAACCATCGTTATTGGCCGTCCCTTTTGCGATAAAACGGCTCCGATTGCATCAGCAGATGCATCCGTTGTTAACTCAAAGGGTTTCCTAAAATCGGGATATAAAAGTAACACGTCTTCTGAGGCTAATATAGATTTAGTTCTATTAAATGCACCTATCGCTTCAGCGTTTAGCTGAAGTTTTATATACTTAGACTTTCTGGCTGATACGTGCCCGTTTTCGCCACTAAGATATCTTGTTAGAGGTTTGGCAATTGCCGCATAACCTTTTACAAATCTCCCGTAATACCCCGCCAGTCCTAGAAAAGACCTCAGGCTACGAAGAGATTTTGGTATTTCATAGTTAACTATATCTTTAATTTTGGTAGGACATGTCTTAATTCCATCACTGGATACCCTAAAGCCTAGAAATTCTACTTCGGTGTGAAAAAATTTTGACTTTTCAGGTGCTACTCGCATATTTGCTTGCAAGAGTTTTGTCAGTATTCTCTTTACATCTGTTGTATGCTCTTCTGTTGACTTGGAAAAGATTATTACGTCATCTATGTACACATGACAACACTTTCCTATTTCCTCTCGCAGCACGTCATCTATCGCTCTTTGAAATATGCTTGGTCCATTTTTCAGGCCAAACGGCAATCTTCGAAACTCATACTTGCCGTTATTGACTGAAAATGCAGTCTTTTCCCTGTCAGATTCTTCAAACAATATTTGGTGAAATCCTGCTTTCAAGTCAACTGTAGTATAATATTTGGCTTGCCCCAAGTTAGATAAGATCATCGAAATATCAGGTATTGGGTAACGATCGGCCACCGTTTTTTCATTAAACTTTCGATAATCAAAAACTAATCTGTATTTCCGAGCCTCATCCTTCTTTTCACTCTTCTTTGAAACCACCAATACTGGAGCATTATAGGGAGATCGCGACGGCTGAATTATACCGTCTCTCAATAATTTTTTAATTTCTTCATTGATAAATGGTACAGCGGCCATATTATATGGCCGTGGCTTTGAGTATACCGGCCCTTTATCAAGAGTCCGTATAGTAGCTTTAATGTTTGTGTTAAAGGTAAGTTTCTGATCGGGCTGTGCAAATACTTGCATTACTTCTCTAATCATATCCTCAAACTTACTCTTGATTCTTGTAGGGACGCATTCTAGATTTATATCGATATTATTCACCTGTTCACATTCATAAAGTTCTATCGGTTCAGTACCTTCTTTAAATATTAGAAGAGACTGTCTTGTATCGATAGTTGATTCTATTTGCGTGAGAAAGTCATACCCTATAATAGCATCAAAAGTTTTTAATGCTGGAAAAAATGTATGTAATGTATGAAATCAGAAATCTTACCAAATAAGTGTATTTTACATTTTTCTGTGATTTTGTTAAATCCATTTACAGTTCTAGCTAAGAACGCGTTATCTGTTTTTTTTTTGATATTTTTTAAGTTGGAACTTTTTTTTATGTAATTTTTTGCAGTGCCAGTATCAAGAAGTATATTTAACGTTTCACCGTTGTTTAGTTTCTTCGTGACATATGGCAATGCCGAATTTACCCTAAAAAATTAATCTCATCAGCATATTCAGGATTGTCGGATGGATCTTCGTGTTGTTGCTGCACCACATTTATGTGTTGTACTTTTGCGGGTGACTGCCTGTCTGATTCCCGCTGCCTCTTTGTTGTGTAACTAGGAGACTTCGCTAATTGTGTCCTGTTGGACGGGACCTGTGTTTGTGGTGCAGAATTGAAGCGGTATTTAGAAGAAGTTGAATCTATGTCCATAGGAGTTGGTATGTTATGTTCACCACTATTTGGAACATACTTTTCACGCATATATTTTCTATATTGCGGATTTGTGCGCTCTTGAACCGTTCTAGCTTTTTCCTGTTCTGCATCAAAAACTCTAGCGAATTCATACCTTTTCTGATTCGCCTCCAACTCCTGTGCCTTAACTAAAGCTGAAGGCAAGTCCTCGCAACCTACCGAAAACAGAATATCACACCACGGTTTTCTTAAACCAGAAATAAATACGCGCAATGCATCCTTGCCGTATTTTTCGGCTAAGGCGTTTAATAGCGGGTCATTTCCCGAAAACTCCATGGTGACTTTGCTTATTATCAGCGTCAGACTCTTTTCCAGTTTATCATAAAACTCAGAAATAGTCTTGCGCCCCTGCCACAAAACACTCATTTGGTTTTCTAATATGTATATGCAGTGGTCTTTTGTCAGCGTAGGTATGCTCTAGACGTGCAATAATTGCATCAAAGTTTAATACTGTATTAAATGATGCAAGCACCAAATTCGCTGACCCTACTATTTTATTCCGCATGATAGCTATCGCCTGAAAATGGCGTTCAGTCCCTTCGTATCGCCTAATTAAGCTTATTGCCGTGTGAGCAGCTTGACGCCATGAAACATATTTAGCCTGTTCACCAGAAAATTCAGGCAGCGATTTGATAATGTCCAATGATATTGGTCACACTGCCCCTTAGTTGCAATGTATTTACTAGTCCCTTCAACTCGTCTACTTTTTTCCTTAACGAACTATTTGCCTGTTCATGCGATTGCATCATTGATGCCATCCTACTCATTACGGACGTACATGCCGTTTCTACAGCCATTTGTACTGTTGCTGCGATTTGTTCAGTCATTTTGTTAACAACTGTTTTTTTCACTTTTCACTACACCACTAGGATACCTTAAATCCAAAAAAGAATTGATATAACTCACTTAACTTATACTGCAATTTTAATTGTAGAAGCAGTGTTTTACTTGTTCACAATGTTTTCTTAAATATAATGCACTGACTTACACTAAAATGAAATACATTGAATAAATTACTGCCGCTTGCTTCCAAAATTATCCCGTGGGTATTTCCTGAATCACCGGCTGCTGCTTATACCCTTTCCTCTATAAGGATTTTATGTCCTGTGGGTATTTGTGGATTTCCCGTGTGGGCGCCAGATATTTTTGGTTGTCAAATCAAGACTGGCTTTATTTTAATATACATATTCTAATCTACCTATGCTACCTCTTAATTCTATTTCTTATTTTCTAATTTCTTAAAGCTAAATTGTTGACGCTGCATTTGTATTCACATTTAGTCACGTACATCCATTCCTTCCCACGTTTGTACATTTGCTGCTGCTGCTATTGTTACTGGTGTCAAGTGGCACATTCCACTACATATGTTAACTTGTATGTGGCGTCTGTACGTACCTTCATTTAATTTTTTTTTCAAACTTTCAGGAATTAAACTACAACAAAAACTAAGAAGGTTTTGTTCTAGGATGTTTTCATTCGCATGCCGTTGTGGGCGTGGCTGCTGCCTGAAATTCGAAAAAAGGCAATTTTTTAAACTACATCTGAGGCTGCACTACTCAGTCCCTGTCATTGATGCAGATATCAGTAGAAGGGTCTTCAAACAAGCTATCTAACGCTTTCTTTTGTGTTTATAAATTATAAATATGTCATACCGTTATCGCCTGAAAACTAAAACTCGGGCTGCTGAAAATATAAATTTAGGGCATTTTCTCAAAAACTGGTCAGTAGATTTTATTCTAAGTTTCCACAAATCTAGCCCAAAACCTTAGCTGGTATATAGCTTATATATGGGAAAACTCTTGGTGTGGAGATATTGCGATTCAAGTTGAAAAAATGTCGCTCCAAAAAGGGTCAAATGGTTAAAAATTAACATATAAAAATAAACTACGAGACAATCAGACGAATACAGGTGTTGTATTGTATCCAAATTTGGTACCAAGTTGATAAGTTTTTGTCATTTCTCATAATTTGTTTTATTTTTAATTTTTTTGAATACAAAGGGTATGACCATTTGTTCGCTTTATTTCGTATTCGAAAAATTATATGATTCAATGGACAAATCGATTTGAATACATAATTTAGATTTAGATAATATTTTTAGCAATGTATTTGAGAAAAATAAAACATTTAGATTATTGTTTGTATTTTCGTCGATTTTAAATTTGCTACCCCAAAATAATTGATATCAAATAAAACACCTCTTTGAGTAAAATTTTCGAGTCACGAAAGCTGAACTAGAAATTCAAAATTTATGATATCAACTTCGTGACGAAAATTATACGCATTTCTTAACTGCCTTTGAAACGTACGGAAAATCTTTTATTATTTATTCGGAACGTTGCGAAATTCCGTATACTGCTAGAAACACAAAATAAAAAACTGAATAAGTTTCCACTTAAAAATTGTTGAATAAAAAATAGAACTTTTGCAACGATTCGTATGAATAAAAAAGATTTTCCCTACGTTTCAAAGGCAGTTAAGAAATGCGTATAGTTTTCGTCACGAAATTGATATCATAAATTTTGTGTTTCTAGTTCAGCTTTCGTCACTCGAAAATTTTACCTCAAAGAGGTGTTTTATTTGATATATATATATGCGCCACAAGAAAATTTTGCAATCCCTTTTCTGAAGACACCGTTCGCTCGATTTCAATGAAACATACACCGATTTAAAAATGTTAATCCCGATATATAGGGGGCGTGGCATCTGAAATATAGACTAAAATGTGAAAACCACTATATCTCTAAAACCAATTATGCTGGAGAACTGAAACTAAGCACAGATGCATAGATTGTAAATACCCTACTTACGGTGAAAAATGGTATGTACTGGAAAAGTGGGCGTGGCACTTCCCATACAAACTGAAATTCTCATATCACTTATATCTGGAACCACTTACTCTAACGTCCTGAAATTGGACACAGCAACTTATGTTGTCAATACCGTACTTAAGGCGAAAAGTGGTCGATTTTGCAAAAGGGGGCGTGGAACCGCCCATAAAAACTGAAATTCTCATATCGCTTATGTCTGGAACTGCTTATGCTAACGTCCTGAATTTTGGCACAGCTATTTACGCTAACAGTAACGTGCTTACGGCGAAAAGTGGTAGATTTTGGAAAAGGGGCGTGACACCGCCCATAAAAACTGAAATTCTCATATCGCTTATCTCTGGAACTGCTTATGCTAACTTCCTGAATTTTAGCACAGCTATTTACGCTAACAGTAACGTGCTTACGGCGAAAAGAGGTAGATTTTGGAAAAGGAGGCGTGGCACCGCCCCATACAAACTTAAATTCTCATATCGCTAATCTCTGAAACTGCTAAAGATAGCGTCCTGAAATTTGACACAAAAACATGTGTTATCGACACCGTACTTACGGAGAAAATTGGTCGAGTTTGGAAAAGGGGGGTGGCACCTCCCATACAAACTGAAATTCTCCTATCGCTTTTCCCTGGAACCGCTTATGCCAACGTCCTGAAATTCGACAAAACTACATATGCTATTAATACCGTACTTATGGTGAAAAGTGGTAGATTTTGGAAAAGGGGGCGTGGCACACCCCCATACCAAAATTCTCATATCGCGTTTCTCTATAACCGCTTATGCCAACGTACTGAAATTGTACACAGCAAAATAAGCAATCAATACCGTACTTACGGCGAAAAGTGGTGAATAATGGAAAAGGGGGCGTGGCACCGCCCATAAAAACTGAAATTCTCATATCGCTTATCTCTGGAACCGATTATGCTACCGTGCTGAAATTTTACACAGCAGCTATGCTATCAATGCCGGTCTTACGGTGAAAAGTGTTAGATAGTGGAAAAGGGGCGTGGCACCGTCCCATACAACCTGAAATTCCCTTATCGTTTATCTGTGAAACTGCTAATGCCAAGGTCCTGAAATTTGACACAGCCACATATGCTATCAATGCCGTACTTACGGTGAAAAGTGGTAGATAATGGAAAAGAGGCGTGACACCGCTCCATACAAACTGATATTCTCATATCGCTTACCTGTGAAACTGCTAATGCCAACGTCCTGAAATTTGACACAGCCACATATGCTATCAATACCATACGTATGGCGAAAAGCGGTAGGTATTGAAGAAGGGGGCGAGGCACT
Source organism: Rhagoletis pomonella (assembly GCF_013731165.1). Taxonomy (NCBI): domain Eukaryota; kingdom Metazoa; phylum Arthropoda; class Insecta; order Diptera; family Tephritidae; genus Rhagoletis; species Rhagoletis pomonella. Next base: position 11,685 of record NW_023461685.1, read on the forward strand.
TCTCATTTCGCTTATCTGTGTATCCGCTTATGCTGACGTTTTGAATTTGTACGCAGCTGCATATATTATCAGGGACCCAACCGGTTATGACTTTTATAATAAAAGTTTCGAGAAAAACGTTATTTTGTGACTTTTATTTTATGAGAAAAAATATTACTGTTATAATTTGACTTTTATTTTTTCAGTCAAAAAATAACGGTTAAAATGTGACTTTTATTTTTTCCGGCAAAAATAAAAGGCTTAGCTAACTAACAAAAAAACCTTAGGTCTAAATAAAGTAAATTTGGTACCAATCGATTCGTCTTGACTTCTGGATTTCAAACGAGCAAACGAGGCCAAAACTAGCTGCCGTTTGATGCCCGGGATAACAACATATTAAATGCCAATTCTTGATGAAGATCCGTGGAGTATTTCTTCGAATGTTTTCTATGTAAGTAAATATAATGAGGAATTGATTTAATAATTTTAGTTTTCGAGAAGTCCGTACAATACTGGTTATTTAAAATCATTTAAACACATAGGACATATGAAAACTTCAGTATCAGCATTGACATCTTTAATTTGCAATTCAAGCGGATCGAAATTAAAACTTTTTTACTCCCAATTTTCAAAAAAAAGAACAAATGATTGTATTTCAAAATGTTCAAAAACAACATCTTTTCATTCAAGCAGTTAATTTATTTTATAAAATATTGTTATTTAGCATTAAAAGGCAAATTGTTTCCAAATTTTGGACGGACAAATTATAACGTAAGTCCGTTAAAACAAGTTTCAATGCTGAAAAATCTCGTTCAACACTAACTTACTTCTACTTTGTGAGGATTATAATCCCTAAGCGAGACCGAAGGCCGCCCACGCAGAAAGGTGTTCTCTGCAAAAGGTGTTAGCCCCTTTTCTTCGTAAAACAGAAAGAGAATTCTACTTTGTGAGGGTTATAATCCCTAAGTGCGGCCGAAGTCCGCCTACGCAGAAAGAAGACCGTCAAATATCGATCATTACAACACCCAACACATGTGTTGAACAAGTGTGTGTTGAGTTGGTGTGTGTTTAATTTGTGTGTGTTGAATTCCTGTGTTGAGTTAGTGTGTGTTGAATTCCTATGTTGAGTTTGTGTGTGTTGAGTTGACTTGTGTTTTTTAGACATGTAATCGCTCCCACCATTATCTCGCTCGCGATCTCGACGGTGCACGTTGTACCCGGCACAATGTTGAATTGCTTCGTCTCTTGGACCGCAGCTATCAATATACCATGCCTTCCCATGAAGACGGTTATCTCCTCGATCTTGCTTTGTAGCCCGTTACAGTTAAATTGAAGGAGCTTCGTGTGGTACGGGAGACGTGTGGAGATGCGGGGTGTGAGAGATGTGTGTGGCCGTGACGCCATTGGCTTTGTGCGCTGCTGAGGTAGTTGCCGCCCTGTGGTGGTGGTGGGTGGCGTCGCAGTTGAGATCTGCGACCGAGCAGCGCAACACGGGCCCCGAAGTTCCCCGTCCAATCTCGCGTGGTGCGCAGACCTGAGCGTGCCCTAAAGTGGCACCAGCCAAGGCAGGTGTTGCACTTGACTGATGTCACATTACGGAATATCCTGGTCTGACATACCGTGCAGATTGTAAGAGGAACCAAGAGCTGTTCTCGCACCTGAAAGACTTGTCACGAAAATAGTACCTTAGTAAAAGTGCGAGTATTCCAACAACACCGATTGAATTGTTATACAGTTATTCGTATGGTAATTTCATATTCTAGCAATGCTTTTTGTTATACGAAAAGTTTGTACGAGTATGCTTAATCTTTGCACATATACCTAAGTGAATCAGACTTCATCTAGTTTTTGTGTCGCTTGTTGAATCGCAGAGGCCCAATAGCGAAAATCTAGAAGTCGAGACGAATCGATTGGTACCCAATTTACTTTATTTAGACTGAAGGCTCTTTCGGTATTTAGCCAAGCCTTTTATTTTTGCCGGAAAAAATAGAAGTCACATTTTAACCGTTATTATTTGACTGAAAAAATAAAAGTCAACTTTTAACCGTTTATATTGGACTTTTTTTAAAAACTTTGAAAAATCCTGTCTACAACAATATTTTGTCATTGACTTTTTTATTTTTGAAAAATGTGATAACGGTTATTTTGGGTCCCTGTATATTATCATTACTGAACCGAAATGCAATTTCCATATCGCTTATCTCTGGATAAAGTAATGGAATTTGATACACCTACATCTATAATATAAAATGGCAAGAATCGTTCAAATGGAACCATTTTCTTCCAGATTTCTAAATCGCATTGAATGATTGTTGGATCAGTGTGTTTGTCTTCCGTTAGATGGCGCAGGGATTGAGTGTAGCGATGGGCATGGGACTAAATATTAAGTCCCGATCCCGACCATCCCGAAATTCAATTTTTTATTTCCGAACCCGCTCATCCCGACGTTTTTCAGAATTGTACCGCGGACCCGGGGCCCCGAAATCTATCTCTAAAAAAATTCGCAAGTCTTGCAAATTAATTTTAAATAAAATAAATTGTATGAAAGATCTGGCATTCTCCGATTATTTTGTTTTGCTTTGCTGTTCGTTTTCGTCTCAATAAAACATAAAAAGATAATTTTTAATATCAATTTTTAAGGAAGGGAGTACCGGGAGAGTATTTTGGTCCCGCTCAATATTGGTGATAAGCAAAATTTAAAAGTGTATGAAAAAGTGTCGAATTTCGACAACTGGGCGATACTAGTTGTTACTGTTTAAACCTTAAGAATAAATTTTGCTCTATTACAATCCTACTATAAGAAATCCTGATATACGAAATAACTTTGTACGTTAAATTGCAAACATGCCTCGCACGTGTAAACGTCGTTGATTTGGCCGAACTGATCTAAATGTAGCCGTTCGCCATTTCAGAGACGTACGAGGACACGGATAAGTAAGATACATACATAAAATCTGGTCGTGAATATTACCTTAATTAATTTCATTTACAGATATTAAAACCACACCCAATCAGTCTTAAAATAACGATTGTATAAAACCGTATAAATATACAATTTTCATTAAAGTGCATTCCTAATATATCCGTGTTTCCATTTCGAACCACATTTGTTAGCCGCCACCTTGTACGCCACTCTAACGTTGCTATTGTGCCAGCAGCACTAGTAATTATAATTCCTACAAGGTTGTAGCAGAAGTATAAAAATATACGTATGTAGTAATAACCACTTGCTTCACGCATATCTATCGTTTCTTCGCCTGAAAATGTATTAAATGCTGTCAAGTATGCAAAATAAGGACGTAAGTCAAATGTATGCAAAAACCAACATCCAACGATCGCCTCAAATGCAATGCAATGGGGGACCCATACAAAATCGCTAGTATTAAAAAAGTTGTAATAAACAATTGTGTATTATTACTGGCAGTCCCCCAAAAAGAGAAACAAAGTTTTCCGATCGAAAAAATATTGGTTTCAAAATCTTTATAAAATTTCAACGAAAACTTTTCTTTTTTTCAAAAATGCATATTGACTTTTCAAAATAAAACAAGTAGGAGCCATGATTCAATAATTAAAGGCTTGCTCATTAGCAAGGCATAACAAGGTAGAAGTGGTTTCGACATTTCTCTCTTTTGAACTGCGACTGAAATGTCAACTCTTATCCCTATACAACTAAAAATTCTAATTTTTTAGTTTAAATTTTCAATTGTGGGCTGTGCAACTGATTTTAAATCTATACATATAATAAAATTGTAACAGGTCGATGTCTGTACATTATAGATATTAAAGAAAAAATAATGTGGGGGGTCTTTATTAGAGCACCAGAAGCCAAATCAACCATTTTTAGAATTTTTGTCTGTCTGTCTGTATGTCTGCCTGTCTGTATGTTTGTTCGCGCATCACTCGATAACGAATGCATGGATTTGAATGCAGTTTTCACCGATGTATTGCTAGAGGTCTGACTTAAAATATAGGAAGAAAAAAATTAGAAGGTTGCCACCTGTTTGAAAATTGGAGTTTAAGTAAATTGATAAGAAAAAATGAATATTGCAATATTGGCGTCAAAAGAAAGAGGCTGAAGAAGGCTTACAGCCAAAAATATTTTTTTTAGAGTTGCCACCTGTTTGAAAATTTATATTTAATTTAATTTATAAGATAAATTGAATATTGCAATATGGGTATCAAACTGAAGGGGTTTAGGAAATTTTAATGCCAAAAATATTTTTAGGGAGGGAGGGCTGCCACCTGTTTGAAAAATTTTATTGTATTAAATTAATAAAATAAATGAAATCTATATCTACATCTAGATATACATATAATAAAATTGTAATAGGTCGATGTCTGTACCTTATAGATATTAAAGAAAAATTAATATGGTGGGCTTTTATTAAAGCTACAGAAGCCAAATAAACTATTTTTAGAATTTTTGAATCTCTGTCTGTCTGTATATTTGTACGCACGTCAGTCGAAAACATGGAATTGAATGCAGTTTTCACCGATGTATCGCTAGAGATCTAGCTTACAATATAGAAGAAGAAATTAGAGAGTTGCCACCTGTGTTTAAAATTTCAGTTAAGGTCAATTGATACGGTAAGGTGAATACTGCAATATGGCTGTCAAAAGAAAGAAATTTACAAAGGCTTACAGCTGAAAATATTTTTGTGGTAGGTTGCCACCTATTTTAAAACTTTAATTTAATTTAATTGATAGCATAAATTAAATATTGCAATATTGGCATCAAACTAAAGTGGCTAGGAAATTTTAATGCTAAAATATTTTTACTGATTGAAAAATTGTATTCATTAAAATTTGTAAAATAAATGAAATATTGCAATACGAATATTAAACTAAAGAGGATTAGGAAGCTTACTTTTGAAAATATTCTTGAAGCGGGTTTGAAATCTTTAATTCAGTTAAATTTATAATATAAACTAAGTGTTGCCATATGGGAATCAAACGAGAGTATTTGAGAATAATAAAATTTCAACAGGCCGATATCTGTACATAATAAGATGTTAAAGAAAAATTAATAGGGGGTTTATTAGATCAACAGAAGCCAAATATAAAATTTTGGTATGTTTGCCTGTATGTTTGTAAGCGTATCACGCAAAAGTTAATGTATGGTATTAAATGCAGTTTTCACCGATGTACATATTGCTAGAGCTTCAATTGAAAATATAGAATCCATTTTTTTTTGGTTTAGTTTATCGTCGATCATTTCAAGATTTTTATCAAGTAAAAGCTTCGTTCACATTCTGTGTCAATATTTATAAAACAAAAAGCTCTACGATTTCCACATTAGTGGAACTGATTTCCACATGAGTGGAACTGATTTCATTGTCACATATGAAAAATATGAATTTAAAAGCGAAAAAGCTTTTGACTGCCGTAGCCGAGTAGGTAGAGATGTCGACTATAATTCCGTGTGTCGCAGGTTCAAATGCCGGCACATGGAGTATTTAATTGTTAGAAACAAATTTATACATTTCACATGAAATTTCAATTTGTCAATAGCATTTTCAATCTTGATAATTTATCAAGAAAAGTGCTTTTGATTTCTGTGCTAGAATACCAATTCTTGATAAATAATAAAAAATTGACAAATTATAAAGAATTTAAATTTATCAAGTACACAGAATCGGGCTGTAAAAAACCCAATATATCTCTAAAACCAATTACGCTGGGAACTGAAACTTAGCACTGATGCATATATTGCAAATGCATTGGGAAAGGGGCGTGGCTCCTTCCTTCCATACAAACTGAACTTCCCATATAGCTTATCTCTGGAACTGCTTACGCTAACGTCCTTAAATTCTACACAGCTACATATGTTATCAATACCGTAGTTGTGGCGAAAAGTGGTAATTATTGGAAAGACTGCATCGATATACATTTACGTAAACGCGCAAGTATCACTCGATTGGGAACCATTTTCTCCTAGATTTCTAAATCCCATTGAAATATTGTAACTTTGTTTTTTAGTTTTTAGTAAAAGGTAAAATTTATGTGAAAGTTTGAAAATTTTTTTTAAATTTTGCACAAAGAATGGAGCTTTGATTTTTCGAGTTTCGTTATAGACTGTCCTATATATACATACCTATTTGCATAAAATGATAGCCGTTTTCGTTGTTCGGATTAAACTCAAAAACCACTGAATAGAGTTCCGTCAGATTGTCGGAGGTTATCTTACATACATATATGGTCCAATTACATGCTACTAGAAAACTCGCTAGGTGGTGCTGGAGTAGAGTTATTTATAAAAATCGTATTTATTAACCGATTTCGTTCAAATTTTAAATGTGATCTATGTACCTGTATGATGGAGTTAAGGTTGAAATTCATAACACGTATTCATTTTATGGTAAGCAATGGTTTTGCAGAAAATGAACCCAATGGATGGCGCTGCAGCCGAAATGTATAGAAACCCCGTGTGGTTGGTTTGCTTTGGCCCTATGTTTAAGTTATACGAATTTAGTTTTCAGATGTCTAAATGAAGGATGGGACTAAGTTTGTAAAAGTGGTGAATTAACAAGGAAAGATCACCGTAGGTATATCAATTGCTTCATTTGAAAGATACTTAAGAGATCACACGCCTCATTTAGCAATGTACCGGAAAACTTTTCATCCTATAGGCCAGCGAGGATTCTTGGCCCTCCTATAACAGAAAACGCACTTCTGTGCTCTTGAGTTTCCCTATAAGAACTTTTATTGGCATACGCATCGCACCAACGTTGTAGTTGCAAGATCATACAAAATGATTACGCATGCTTGACAGAGATCTCATAGGTGGAAATAAGACCATCGGTAAAGCTCATGACACCGAAAGGGATAGGTATTCCATATGGTATCACAGCGTTACTATTATTGGCCTATGTGTGAGGAGGATACTGCGCTTTAATGGTTTAAACTTAAATCAAAAATTTTGACTTTACAGACAAATTTTTTTTTTAAACGCTCTTTTGCATTGGCCAACGAAAAGCTCTTATTAGGCGCCGCGAAGTAAGCGGGCATTGGCTAGTACACAATAAAACGAATAGGATTTGCGAGCGGTGTGCTGTGTGTGGCAAGAGCCAGGCCAACAAACTTTATTGTCAAGTGAAGCGAAAAAGGTGGGCGAATAGCTGCGGTGTTTCATTGGAATACTCTTCGTGTGTGTGCGAGAACAATTTTAGGGCCAGTGACTTTACATATATTTGTTGCCCATTGCAACTGAGTATTTCTAAGTGCTCTCGTTTGTTCCCCGGCACAGTACCTCTACCTTGCGATTCCCAATGCTTCAATTATCCCAAGATTCGGCCGTACCTGAGGTGTCTGTGGGGACAAAGTTAGCTGTTGATGCACATACCCAAACTGAGCAAGTGTGCCATAAACAAGCACGACCGGATCCACGAGTACACTAGACTTAGAGCACACCACAAACTAGACTACAAGTGATTCTAAGTAGTCCAAACACATGTAAAATTCTATTTACAGTTAACATTGAATGTCCTAGGCTCGGACCAATTGTCCGATTACATTGTAACCAATTTTAGATATAGAAAAAATAAATAAAATAAAACTTTTGCCGGATACGATTCGAACCGGGGCTCTAAGATTTTCTAAGCAGATACTCTCTGTGCATGCCAACGACGCACATGAAAATTCGATGACTAAGTGCCTACATATCAGTAAATCGTTAATTGTACCCCTTTGTGCGCTACTGCGTGACATGTAACCAATTTTAGATCAAAACTCATACCTTATGCATTGCATACATTAGATACAAAACTACCTACTATACCTACGACTATATTTTTCGAGCAACTGGACCAATGTTTCCTTCAGGGCAAATGCTCCGCGAACACTAGTGATAAAATTTGGTACATGCATAACAAAGGGTTAATTTCTTTCAGCTACTTTATAGAAAATGTTAAAAATTACCTAAATATGTAACATATTATCCTTACATTGTCTCGCGTTCTTATTTTTGCATGAATAGAAAATATGTAAGTCAAACAATTAATGTCAGAAACGAAATAAAAAATTCAATCTAGTACGGAAAATTTGTTTTTGCTCCGATTTTTGCAGCGATTTAGTCCTAAATCGAGTTTTGGAGATCCGAACACTGTTCTCTACATTTATACTGTTTTATAAACCTCAAACCGCAGTGTGGACAGCAATAGCTAGTGATGTGGTTAAGTTCGATTTGAGATGGTTAACTTTTTGGTGGGGACATGGTATTAGCTCCCTTACAAAAGCTTTGCACACACACACGAACCCACACACAGTGCCTTGCTAAAGAAGCCGATTTTGTCAAGAGGGAGCGAGAAAACTGTTTTTTGAGCAAACCTTTTATTATTGAATCGTGAGCGCTGGCCCAATGTAGGCTTGCTTTGGACGCTTTGCTTACTTTAATTTGCTTTGATTTACTTCAAAACTCGTTTGGCCAAATGGCGGCTTAGAACGCAATCAAAGCAAGCAGCTGTGTAGTTAAAAAGTCAAGGTCTGTTTCCTTACACTAAGAATAATTTTGCCATCAAATTCCAGAAAATTAAAAAAAAGAAATACAAAACAATCTTTTCAGATTTATTTTTAAATGAATGTGAATTAATCTTTGCATTTCAAAGGAATGATAACATATGTGACCTGGTCTACGAAAAGGGAGCTTACGTGCGAAAAAAGTTTTCTGTGAAAAAGCTGTTAAAAGTGAAAATCATCTCATCTTCCATCCGAATCAACCAAAAAGTGAAAATTGATTTTTTTGACACCTAAGCCTCCTTTCCGTAGACCAGGTCACATATAACTATATGTACATATATATGTATATATGTACATTTATTAGAAATAAAAAACTCGAAAAAATCGATTTTTCTAGAGACGACTTACCAGTAGTTTGACATCATAAATATCGCTAGCTTTGCGTGAAAAGTTGATATGTCTGCATTTTATGAAGCTTCAAATTTTGACATAGAAAGTAAGAGAAATTAAGGACTAAGGTACCTGTTTTATTTTTCTTGTTTATATTCAATGAAAGATAAATTTTATAAGTCCAAAAGAGGCCCTGAATATGCAATAAGGCCAAAATAATACGAAATTTTTTTAAGAGAGATCGAATCCTTCTGATTTGTATGGAGTTTTGCTTTGCTTTAAACACGCAAAATGTTGTATTCAAAGTTCCTGTAAAATTTGTAAAATTGGATTTAGCAACTTTTCACTTTAAGCCAGCTACATGTTAAATATAAATATGGAAACATAGATTACTTTTTATTAAACTTTGAATTACTAATATTATACATATATTTTTTTAAATTACGTAAGACAATTTTTGTACATAAAAGTCTACAGCAGTTTGTTTGAATTGATTTAGAACGGGAACATATCTTTTTGTCAAAAGCCTACGAAACGCTTTCAAATAAAACATTTGCCTATTTGAAACTTTGAGGCGTTTAAAGCAAGTGAAGCAAAGCTGCCATCTGGCCACCCTTCATACGTTTTAGTATATTCCAAACATGATACAAAAAGAAGATAGTTTCATTACTACTATTTTTTGATTATAAAGCAGATTTTTGACATTTCTCCAGATGTAAACATTAAGCATAGCCTTGCCACATTGAAATTTTTTTATAGGGGAGATTTTCTTTTAAACATTTGGGAGTAAAATTTACATACAAACAATAGTAAGTTGATGTGTTCGATAATCAAATTTGAACTTTTTTCTCAAGCGTTTAAAAGATCCTTTGAATAATATCGATGTGCAGAGATGAAGAATAAAATAAACATTTATTTGTTAAAATTTGTTTTTCATTTTATTTTAAACAAAATAAACAAATTTACATAATTAATTTAAATAGTCCGAAGAAGATGTATTGTTAGATATTTCGTCATTGAAGCATAGTCTGAAACCACGATTCGGAGAATGTTGAATGGTCTCATTGCTCTCACAATGAAAGGAGTCACAATTTCAGAATTCTCCGAAAATGAAGTATCTATAAGTAACTCTGGATACAAAACTTTCGTGGATATCTAACGAGGAACACAAAACCTCTAAAGAATGGGCAGCATTTTGGCAATGTAAACTCGTCTTTGGATTTATACCTCTATGATCAGACCCATAATTAGCTATGCGCTAGTGATGGGGTGGAGCAGATTCTCAATCAAGAGCGTGGGAGGTCTGCTTGCAAAACTTCAAAGAACTACTGCCGTGTGCGGTACGAAAGATTTCTCTACAATACGTGGCGTTGCTCTTGATGCACTGCTGCACTTACCGTCATTAACTTTTCTCTTGGCAAGCATGCTTCGGTCTTCCAGGCTGAGGTATTTGCAATCCTCAAGGATATGGACTACGTGGTGGAAAATAGGTGGAGCGAAAGGAGTTTACGTAACGGCCAAGCTGCACTTACTTCCAGACTCTGAGTGCCAGTTCAATCGGGAGTACCTCCCATCGTCCATAATTATAATATTTATCATATCATGAATTTCAATTTTCGTTTTTGCGCATATCGAAATTTCTTTTTAATTTTGTAAATATTTTTTTTTTTTTACAACAAATAAATGATTATTGAGGGCTAGGTATGGCAGCACGAAATGTCACAATTTGCTTAATTGTCAGGTAGTTAATATGGCGCCCGAAAATTGACAATGAAACTACCTTCTTTTTTGTATCATGATTCCAAATAACTTTTGACAGTTTTCAAAGCTAAGCAAGCAAAGCAAGCCTGCATTGGGCCAGCGCCTTAAGGCTATGCCGAAGGCTTCAAATCTTTCATGAGCATCAGAAAATTTACTTTAACAGATTACTGCATTTGAAATCAGTAGTTTGGGAGCTAAACTAAATTTTTATATTCCAGCATACATAGATAGAGGGGCCACATATAAATATAAAAAATATCATATCTATTTAAACAATCAGTGGTATGGAAGATATACATACCTTATAAAGCACCAATCTAAGCTATTTTCACTATGTGTGATTGACAATTTAATAGCTTCAGCTGCCTACATAAAGGAGTTATATCGCAAAAACTTGTATCTGAACAAACAGTGCTATAGATATAGCTTATATGATTTTTAAGAAAATAGTCCACGAAATTTCTCGAATTTAGCTGTCCAAATAAAGGAGCTTTAAAGTAAAATCCTATAACTGAACCCCATACCTGAAGCCAATAGATTATAGTGACCGGATTCTTACCATTTTTACTGTAAACTTTCTGTTAATAATGAGTGAAAATAGTGCGAAATTTCATGTTCCTAGCTGCATAAATGGAGTAGTTATCACAAAAAATCTCATATCTGAACAATTAGTAGTATGGGCGCTATAAGTTATAGTGACCCGATCGGCGTCATTTCAGAATTTCATTTTCCTAGCTGCATAAATGGATGAGTTATAACGAAAAATCTCATATCTGAACAATCAGTTGTATGGTTTCAGTTTTCTCGGTTCCGACAAATGATTAATCTATCTATAGGTTCATTCCTTATCTTTTTGGACTAAAATCTGAAAAGTGTCAAAATGCCAGAGCGTAAGCGAAATGCGCTCACTAAAAGAGACTAACAAGAAAAGTAAAGGAACGCAAAAAAACCAAATTTTTAGTCCAAAGAATGGCTACAACAAAACTAACGTCAAATATGAACAGAAATGTATGTACAAAACACATTCACACAAGCACAAGCACAATAAACACTTACTATATCAATTATTCTAATTTCAATTCATTTCTTTTACTTTTTAGATTATTCTCACTTTTTGCGTATTCTTTAATTTCCGTTAATTTAAATTCAGTTGTGTTTGACACTTTTCAGGATTTTGCCAGAAAAAATTCTTCTGACTAAATCTGACTACTTCGGACTTTTTCTGACTATTTCTGGGAGATAAGGAACGCTCCTTATATCAGTGCCTGCCAAACACTTTCCTGGGAAACGAACTATATTCGGCCTTTCACATGTACACAATCGGCTTCTTACACTTACACAATCCGAACGTCAACAGAAAGAGTAGCAGAGCAACAAATTTTATTTAGTTGCATGCAAACAATGGGCGAAGCAGGTTGATGACGCATTATTGTCGAATAAAGTAGGTACACAGAGCAGAATGAATGAATTATTCATTCAAAAATTTTATAACACAATTTTTCGTACATAAACCCCTAGAAATAGGTATGTATATATTACCAAGTCGTGCTTTTTCTTCATATTAAAAATACTTTGTGAATTATGTATTTTTTTTTAATACCAGACTAGTCCTCAATTAAAACATACAACATGTTTTGTTATTTATCTTTTGGTTTAGTCGTTATTTTAAACTGTTTTAAATG
>NW_023461686.1:0-4783 GCF_013731165.1 Rhagoletis pomonella
CTCTTCGAGCGTTCTTCATTTGCATTCCATCCGAGGAGCCAACAGGAGGCTTTTCGTCGACTAGTATACACCGCTTTTGATAACACGAAAGAACCTAGCTCTATGACGCCATGTCAAAATTTGGTATCTCCAAAAGACAGGGCGCTTTCGCGCTACGTCCTTAACCCTCTCAGACGCGATGTCCCTTATAAGGGACTGCAATATTTGCATAGTTTAGCTTCACTTTATTAAACCCCTGTTTAAAAATATTGACACGGGGCATCATTTTCAAATCAAAAGGTTTATTAGCTTTAGACAAGTGTTTATTGAAGTAATTTTCTAACTAAATCCGCAGTGCGCAGGTGGATCTCGTGAGTGACTGTCCATAATAAAAAATTTGTGCTAATAAAGTGTTCCTTAAAAGTGGATTTCGTGAGTAAATTTTTCTGAAAATAATAGTAAGTATTCCTGGTATGTTTATTTATTTATTTGTTTACAAAAAAAGTGAAATGAAAGCGCCAGCTACGTCTCCGTGAGCAAAAAGTAGCTGTCCCTTAAAATGGACAAGATTACTCAACGGAGACTTTTTTCACTTCGTAAACGTTCGTTATAAGATTTTTGCGCGTCTGGTTTCGTTTTTTCAGAAATGGCTTCACGACGTCAACTTAATGAAGAGGAAATTCTGGAAGCTTTGGAAAGAGATTCCGATATAGAAGAAGATTATGAAAATGATGCCGAGGATGCGGTTGAGTGTGTGGTTGAAAAGATACGCCCTGCAAAGTCGATAGTTATAGCCCGTAATGACACAGGAGTCGAAAACGCGACAGAAGTTGAGGACGATATTGAAGATATCGAAGATTTTGAAGAATTGGAGCTGCCGGAAATTTCTGAGGAAGCGATTGCTGGTGTGGCTGCCGAATGGCTGAATTCTAGCGATATTTTGCGAGAAAATGCAATTTCTCTTGAAGAAACTCCAGTCATTCAATGCACAAAAAAGAAAGAGATAAAGTGGATGACCAGGATGGCATGTACATTCAAATCAGATAAGATACAGTTTACAGCACCGCCAGCGGATGGAAACACTACAGAAAGGACACCGTATTCCTTCTTCGTAAAATATTTGGATGACGAGTTTTTTGTAAAAGCAGTATTTTATACAAATATATATGCTACTCAGAAAGGTTGGTATTTTCATTTTAATTTACCTATTGATACCAAAGTTCTGTTTTTAAAATTTTAGGAGACTTAAATTTTAAACCCTGTACCGCTGATGAAATTCGTGTACTTATAGCTCAACATATTATGATGAGCTGCTTCAAGCTGCCACGCGTTCGAATGTACTATGATCGCCGTTGGAACTTGACGTTTTGTTCAAATAGCATGACGTCTAACCGGTTCTTTTCCTTGAGAAAACGTCTACACTTAACTGACATTTCTGCTCGTCCAAGTGGCTGTAAGGATCGCTTATTCAAAGTTCGTCCCATAATTGAGTAAGTTCGCCATAGGCTGCAGGAATTACCATTAGAAGAGAATCTTTGTGTGGATGAGCAAATCATTCCATTCAAGGGAAAATTTATGGCAAAGCAATTTATCAAAGGAAAGCCTTGTCCATGGGGAATCAAAGTATACTTTTTATGTGGAAAAAGTGGCATCCCCTACGATTTTATTGTTTACCAGGGTTCCTCTACACCTCTAGATGACATTGTAGTCAAGACTGTTGGAAGCGGTTCAGCGATTGTAATTGAATTAGCAAAACGAATCCCCATAGAAGCAAAAGGATATAAAATGTATTTTGACAATTTCTTCCCTTCTTTTCAATTATTTGAAATTCTTTATGACAGAGGTATCTATGCAGCGAGAACTGTTCGTTCCAATCGCTTTGCAAATCCACCCTTGCCCGACAAGAATGTAATGTCCAAACGTGGTCGAGGATCAGCAGTTCAATGCATTAAAGAGAATGAAAAAGTCATATTTATTAGATGGTATGACAACAAAGTGGTAAACTTGGCTTCAAACTTCGTGGGAATTGGTACAGCGGACAAAGCTCGACGGTGGGATAAGGACTCACAAGGTTATATTGAAGTGTTTCGTCCTGAAGTAGTACGACTTTATAACGAAAGCATGGGTGGTGTAGACTTATTGCATCAAATGATTTAGTATTACCGAATAAATATACGCACCAAAAAATGGACTATTCGTATTATTATGCACTTTATAGACCTAGCAATAACTGCATCATGGATGGAATACCGCAAGCACTGTCAGGAGAATAAGATAACTAAAAGTTTGGACTCACTGAACTTTCGTGCTGAAGTTGCTAATTGTATGTTAAATGTAGAAACAGCTAATTTACAATCGGACATAGAAACTACACGTCGCCGAGAAAGGCCGTCGCGAATGGTGGCTTCACTTTCGCTACAATATACTCCTAAATCGCACGTGCAAAACTTGCCGGAATCACCAAATCTTCCTTGTTGCAGTTCCCAGGCTCCTAACGATTCAAATACTGAAAATACGTCCACCCGACCGCAAAAACGTAAGAAATTCGGTTCAAATTCATCCCCCAGAGGAAGTGCGTAAGGACACTGTAATGCACATTCCACATTTTGTTGCGTCTAAAAATAATGGGCGTTGTAAAATGCCTGAATGTACGAAAAAATCGTATATTATATGCCAGAAATGCAACATTTACTTGTGCGTGAAACGCGATAGTAACTGCTTTGCCTTATATCACGAAAAGTAACAGTTATTTATGAAATATATTTTTAACAATTTTTTCAAATGTATGTATATGTAAAATATATTTATATGTTTTTGCATAACTAAACTAATGTATGTATTAAAAGTGAAGCTCAAATTAATATTTTTCAATTAAAAAAACTTAGTTTAAATAGCGAAAATCATTTACTTAATTTTGAGTACAGCCAGTTGCAGGCATAATATTATAATACACAGAGTCACGATGTCCCATATAGGGGACATGCAATAACATCCAGGTGAAACGCTTTACCTGAAATTTTATTTCATAATTATATTAAGCGATGTCAAATAAGTACACACACCAATTTTCAGATTTTTATCTTAAGCGTGTGATTTTCGCGACTGAGAGGGTTAATACATATCACTCCCTACATCGCACGGTGGTTCAAAACTGGAATTTAGTGTTCATAATTCACTGGAGATTTCATTTTACACTCAATTTGATACATATTTTTGCTTAATGAAAGCTTTTAAAACTTTCAAGAGTCCAGCTGTGCCTGATTTTTTTAATTTTCATTTGTTTATATAAAAATTTTTAACTAAACTAGTGAAAAATGCTGAAAAATTTGCAATTTTGAAGATAATCGATTCTTCTGTTCAAAACAAAACGGAAAAAATCACAAAAAAAAATTGAAATGATATAAAATATTGTTCAGAAAAATAATTTTTTTTTTCTTATAAAATATTGGGTTTGCAGTTTTATAGGTAATTAAATTTTAGTAAAATAAAATGCAAGTTGCCAGTGCGTTGATTTTTTAATAAAAGTTATAACAAACGTATTTATTTCTAACTTTAGCTTCTTAGCTACTTGCAGCTTGCGCTTAATCACACTAAAATTTAAATATCTATAAAACTGCATAGCCAAAATTTTTGTAAAAACTAAATTTTTTTTCAAGTTTAGTAAAACTTATTTTTTTAACATTTCAAATTTTTCCTGTGATCTTTTTCTCGTTTTGGGGGAACGTTACCATTGCTTTCAACTAGTTTTTATTTTGTAACATTTATTACTGGAACAGGAAATCATTTTTCTTCAAAATTGCTACTTTTTCTGCATTTCGCACTAAAAAATTTCATAAAAATAAATAAGTATAAGTTCAAAAATTGGGCTCAATTGATCTCTTGCTAGTTTTATAGGCTTTCATAAAAAAAATAAAAAATTAATCTAATTGGTTGAAAAATTAAGGCTCCACTGAATTATGTACAGTAAATTATAGTTTTGAACAAGTTTGCATTTGTATTAGTAATCTACCCACACATTCATACCAGCCACTCATCTATGTAATTAGCTAAGCACTGCAAAATGGCAGCTCGAAATTTTGTTTCCTGGTATGCAGACTTCAAATTGCTATTCAATCAGCTAATCAATTTTGAGGAAACTTCGAATTGAATCTCCAACAGCCAAATGAACTGACGATTACTCAGAAACGTTGCGTTTGCTTTGCTTAAGTGCCAGATTGAGAAATGTTCAAGGGGAATTTCGAAGCGCTATGTTGATTAGCTGCTTCGCTCATTTCAGATTTCTTAATAAGTGCTTTAGCTACTGCACTATACTGTTAGCTGCAGGTGAATTGAGAGTACATATTTATGTTTGATAGTACTTAGGAATTTCAAGTTAAAATTCCATGAATGATTGCAAATGCTTAATAAGTTTTGTAGAGAGAAATTGCTTTTGCTCGATGAGCGTGGATTAATGGAGAAATAAAAGCGAGTTAAAAATAAAGATTCCTCCTAATGATAAGCTTTTGTGCGTAATGAGCAAGGAAACACATAAATATAATGAGTAGCTGGTATAATGAAACGGGTTAACATTTAAAAATGTCTGTAAAAGATATGTACATAAGTGGCATAGAATACTACAACTATATATTATGACATACGCTTAACGACCTGCGTTTACCATTTCAGTTGGGGGTGGACTACAAGTTTAGATTTTGAGATACTTTGTACAATATTATACGCGCTAATTTCTTGTAGCTTCGCATATTGCTCGGCAAAATATTGCATTTGCCAGCTTCAGAAAGTGCACTTAGCAGAAAGAGATTTA
>NW_023461686.1:4883-9274 GCF_013731165.1 Rhagoletis pomonella
ATTGCATTTGCCAGCTTCAGAAAGTGCACTTAGCAGAAAGAGATTTAAGAGATTAGCTGAACATCCGCATTAGCATGACTTTGTTGTTGGTGGTGCTTAATGACAACTGCTGTAAGAACTCTTTGCACAAAGTTGTCGTGTGTTTATGAATTAACTGCTTTTTATTTGCTGCATAATAGTAGCATGCATATACACACGCACATATATATGCATACGTACGCTTTTCTCCATAACAAGCAACAACTGCCGAGTGTGTGCGCTCACCCACAGCGAAATGAATAATGGCTCTTAACTTTATTAGTTAAATACGTCTTTGCTAATTGAATTTACATGTTGTGTAGCTTTTTTTAGCTGTTCCCTTTTCCATTTCGTCCGCATGCATTTGCTGGTGCACTGAACATAAAAGAATGCTTCTATGTACATAGTATATTTATGTATGTATTTATGTTAAGTTTCGTAGAAATGAAAACTTTTTAATTGCAATAAATACGAGCGTTTTTAGACCAAACAAAATGTAGAATTTTAGTCACATCGCGCAGTAGTTCAAAACTGGAATTTAATGTTCATAATTCACTGGAGCTTTAATTTTTCAACTAATTTGATATTTTTTTAATGAAGGCCTTTAAAATTTTGGAAAAGACCAGTTGAGTCCGATTTTTGAATTTTTAATTGCTTATATTAAATTGTTTAGAGCAAAGTGCAGAAAAAGTAGCAATATTGAAGAAAATCCATTCTCATGTACCAGTTAATAAATGTTGCATAGTTAAAAGATAGTTAAAAAAACGAAACAAAAATCATAAGAAATTTTGAAATTCACCAAAATTAATTTTAGTTTTGTTATAGTTTTTAGAAAAAAATTTAGGGGAAATTATTTTTTTTAATCTTTTAAGATTTATTTTTATTTTTTGTTTTTGTTTTAAGTGAATCCTACAACTGTTTTTAGCTTGTTTTTATTATGTAACTTTACTAACTGGAACAGAGGAATTGATTGCAAATACTATATTGTTATGTACTCTTTTGTGTGTAAAGTACAAGAAATTTGTAACCATATGAATCGATTGTGCGTTTCTTTCTCTTTATATACCGTATGCGTTGTTTTAATCATTAATATAACCAATTCGTTGTCAGCGTATTTTCATTGTGACTAATTGTGCGCAACAAAAATTTTGAAATGTAGCTAAATTTGGTTTTGCAACATTTAAAAAAAATATCCATAGTAAAGCATTCTTTTTTTTGACAAAATGGTTTAGGTTATACAATTTATATTATTAACGAAAATTAAATGAAACCATCAAACCTTGAAAATTATTCTTGGCTTTTGTTAGGAAGCTTTATAAACATTTACAAACAACATTTCATAACGGCACAACAAGAAGTCATAGAAATTTAAAATTAATAGCAGTTCATATCTAAGTCTCAGCCAACGATGATATGCCATCAAGGACTAAAGGCGCCTCTGATGGCTAGTGATCTTTCTATGTGTGACACTATTTAATGTAGCGCCATTTCTGTAGATCTCCATTTCGTATAAGCATATTGAAAGTCCGTTACCAACCCACTCTCTGATATGGACCTCAACCAGTCTCTCCATATTCTTAAGTTGAAAATACAACGAGGTAATGGGCCCGAAATCTTTTGGGTTGTTGTGAGATAGCTTCCCTACCGTGGATATGGACACCACGCTCGGTTTCCTTCAATCTTTAGGGATATGACTATGAGCTATATATTACTCCCTTCATTATTGCGTGTAGCCATGCTGACCTTTGCTGTAATGTTTGCTGCAGCTGTATGGGGGAGATGCCAACCAGATGTGGTAATTTAAAAGACTTGAACATCCCTATAGCCCAGCTGACACTTTGTCTTGTGAAGAAATCTCCACAGACTGAATGGCCTCCAATTACATGTGGCTGCTTCGGCCTACTGTCTGATTGAAGTTTTTCCTGCAGTTCTGGCGTGAATTTATGATTTCTTTATTACTGTCTATAGCCTTGCTACAGGCTCCAGGGTGAAACGGTCGACCAGATATTCCAGCTCCACTAGGTTTGTTGGAGTAACTTGCTAGCTGTATTGTGGCAAGAGCTCTTTACGATACTTATACCCGTTGGCATTGCGCAGATTTCTAGTCAGAAGAAACTTGGCCATTACTCCTACTACCCGACCAGGCATTCCGTATTCTTATTAATAAGGATAACCTTCAGAACATCCCTTCGCGATTTTATAATAAAAGTGGTGACATTTTTCCTTTTTTTTAATAATAAACTTAGAGCTAAGTATGAAATCATAAAGTCACTCATCTCGCTCATTATTGTCGCTGCTGTATGTATATGTGACCAATTTTTACTCAATTTACCATTGAATTCATTCAATTAAGTCCAATATTTTCCAGTAATTAAAAAGGAATATAATAAAAGCTGTGCTTTTGAAATATTTAATTTAATTTAACACAAATTAAAATGCAAACTTTTAATTTGACAATGAAAATTCTTTGAAAATTATACTGTGGCTTTGTCACAAAAGACCAGATCAAAGTAGGCTGTTGACATATACTGCATCATAAACATAATGAAATAGTTGATAAATTAATACTGATTAACATTTATAAATTTATTTACAAATGAATGAGTGAAAAAAATATGTTAGAAACGTACACTTTTGCACATATGTAGATACGACCGTATTATATCTATTGATACTTATTACTACATATTAAAAAAACAAGTTATCTACTTAATTAAGCAGCCGTACAAATTTTAAAGGAATTCAAAACAAAATATTTTTAATTGCAACCTTCAAGTGTCAAGTGTAGATTAAAAGAGGTCGCTTTGCTTCCGAGCTTTAATATGTAAAAATATACATACATACATCCGCGTGATAAGTGTACACAAAAACATCATCGTTCTTTTGCCTACTACAAACCTGGTTGTCATAACTGTCAAATAGTTGACGTTATTACGAGTTATGAACGCTTATACGTAGCTTTACATGATGTGTATTAATCAAGTAATCAAGCTCATGATCTCATTAAGTTGGGGAAACGTTCAAGAGCTTGATTAACTCAAGGCATGCTAATTTCATTTAAAATTTTACACAAAATTCCAAAAATGATTGACATATGTTAACGTGACTTAATTGACTTTCAAAACTACAGATAGTAAAGACTTTATTATAACTCTGGTGTATTCACCATTGGGTAGGAGAAGACTACAACTTTCATATTAATATACACTAGACTGTACAAGAAAAAATTTTCGCTGTACATCTTCGAATCCATAGTATTTTTGCAAAGAAAATTCGGAATTTTTGATTTTTTTTTACCGAATGTGATTTTTTTTATCGAAGTATTTGTTCCGAGGAGACAATCTTGATACCAAAGTTCATTGACCTCAAGTACCCCGCTGTAGTACTTAACCACCATATCTCAGTTCTTATCACCCTAACGTACCACCCTAATGCCAGTGAATTGAAGACCGCCAAAAAACATTAAACTTTTGCCAAGCAAGTATTTCGATAATTTCAATAGTTTTCATTGTCCAATGTAGGCGTCACCCTAAACCGTAAAAAATGACGTCCAGCTATGCAAAAAATGTTTTCGAAATTGCCTTGCAAAAATACTATTGACTCAGGGGCGCGAGGCGAACTTTGTAATGTTTGCTTTTAAGGTGGTACGGTCTGTGTGTATTATTGCCATTACCAATGTCATTACCATGACCAATACCATTACCATTACCATTATCGTTACCAATACCATTGCCATAACTAGATACTACTGCCACCATTAGCGTTTCAATAATCTTTACAACTACCGTTACCATTACCGTAGTCATAACAACTACCATTACCATTACTGTAACCATTACAATTACGATTACAATTACCTTACTATTACCAGTACTAATCTCGTTGCCCCTAGTGTTGGCATTAACCACGCCCATACTATTTGTATTACAATTACTTATGTCATTACCAGTATCAATACAATTACCATTACCATCGCATTAACATTACAAATATTACTAACATTACCAGTATCGATGCCACTAACCACTTCCATTACAATTACTATCACCATTACCGTTACCACTACCACTACTATCTACTGCCATTAACTTTACCAATACCATTACCCTAATTATTACCAATTATTACTAATATGAATATTACGATTTCCTTCACAAGTACCATTAGTATAACCGCCACACCAAAGCACGTCTCTCTCTAAATAAATTTTTCGCCTCAACTAGTTACCTACTACATAGATACCCTGCAGGAAATGGGACTAGTTTGTAGCTAACTATTAACTAACTAGCAGTCGACTGCTATTTATTAACTATTTTTTTTCGTCGTAACTAACTAATTTTGAAGGACGATGACCGAAAAATAGTGAGAACTAG
>NW_023461686.1:9284-9489 GCF_013731165.1 Rhagoletis pomonella
TTTTTTTAAGTAGTTCAAAAAAATAATGAAAACTAAGATTAATTTTTTTAAGAAGTTCAAAAAATAATGAAAACTAATATTAATTTGTTTAAGTAGTTTTTTATGAAAAAATTAAAAAAAAAAATATTTAATTTCGTGATTTGTATAGAAAATTTCCGCGTTTTTAAAAAACGAAATCAATTTTCCAACAGATTTTTTTTTGTAT
>NW_023461686.1:9589-19237 GCF_013731165.1 Rhagoletis pomonella
TAAATCTCTTTCTGCTAAGTGCACTTTCTGAAGCTGGCAAATGCAATTTTTTGCCGAGCAATATGCGAAGCTGCAAGCGCGTATAATATTGTACAAAGTATCTCAAAATCTAAACTTGTAGTCCACCTCCTACTGAAATGGTAAACGCAGGTCGTTAAGCGGACGTCATAATATATAGTTGTAGTATTTTACGCCACTTATGTACATATCTATTACATACATTTTTAAATTTTAAACACGTTTCATTATACCAGCTCCACATTATATTTATGTGTTTCCTTACTCATTACGCACAAAAGCTTATCATTAGGAGCAATCTTTATTTTTAACTCGCTTTTATTTCTCCAATAATCCACGCTCATCGAGCAAAAGCAATTTCTCTCTACAAAACTTATTAAGCATTTGCAATCATTCATGGAATTTTAACTTGAAATTCCTAAGTACTACTAAACATAAATATGTACTCTCAATTCACCTGCAGCTAACAGTATAGTGTAGTAGCTAAAGCACTTATTAAGAAATCTGAAATGAGCGAAGCAGCTAATCAACATAGCGCTTCGAAATTCCCCTTGAACATTTCTCAATCTGGCACTTAAGCAACGCAAACGCAACGTTTCTGAGTAATCGTCAGTTCATTTGGCTGTTGGAGATTCAATTCGAAGCTTCCTCAAAATTGATTAGCTGATTGAATAGCAATTTGAAGACTGCATACCAGGAAACAAAATTTCGAGCTGCCATTTTGCAGTGCTTAGCTAATTACATAGATGAGTGGCTGGTATGAATGTGTGGGTAGATTACTAATACAAATCCAAACTTGTTCAAAACTATAATTTACTGTACATAATTCAGTGGAGCCTTAATTTTTCAACCAATTAGATTAATTTTTTTTTTATGAAAGCCTATAAAACTAGCAAGAGATCAATTGAGCCCAATTTTTGAACTTATACTTATTTGTTTTTATTAAATTTTTTAGTGCGAAATTCAGAAAAAGTAGCAATTTTGAATAAAATTGATTTCCTGCTCCAGTTAATAAATGTTACAAAAAAAAAACTAGTTAAAAGCGATGATGGGGTTCCCCCAAAACGAGAAAAAGATCACAAAAAAAATTTGAAATGTTAAAAAACTACAATTTTTACCAAACTTAATATTTTAGTTTTTCAAAAAATTTTGTTTATGCAGTTTTATAGATGTTTAAATTTTAGTGTGATAAAGTGTAAGCTGCAAGTGGCTAAGAGGCTAAAGTTAGAAATAAATGCATTTTTATAACTATTGTTAAATAATCAACGCAAGCTCTTAGCCACTAGCAACTTGCATTTTATTATAATAAAATTTAATTTCCCTATAAAACTGCATACCCAATATTTTTTTAAGCAAAAAAATAATTTTTGTCAACAACATTTTATATCATTTCAAATTTTTTTGTGATTTTTTTCGTTATGTTTTGAACAGAAGAATCGATTTTCTTCAAAATTGCTACTTTTTCAGCATTTTTCACTAAAAATTTGTAAAAATTAAAAAAACAGGTACAGCTGGACTCTTGAAAATTTTATAAGATTTCATTAAGCAAAAAAAAAATGTATCAAATTGGGTGTAAAATGAAATCTCAAGTGAATTATGAACACTAAATTCCAGTTTTGAACCACTGTGCGATGTAGGGAGTGATATGTATTAAGTGAAATTCAGTAGTGCGTAGAAGTGAATTGCAGTAATGTTAATGCAAATTTGGAATCGAGTTAATATAGGCAAAATAGCCGTATCTAACTCAAATGTTTTATTGTATGAAACGATGTGGGGCCTTTTAATTCGATGAAATACATCATAATCAATCAAAAAGTAAATTTTGGATTTTTAGTTAGTTACGGCTTTTTGTATTTCAGCAACGATGTGACGATAAGTTTTCGAGATATTTTCAATTTACCGTTATTCAGCTTAAAACAAAAAGCGTTTACACTTAAACACGTATGTCTTCCGAATTAATTTAACAATTTAAAAAATTTAAAAAATAACAGATCTTGTGTCAAATTTGTTACATGGTGCTAAAGCCCGTTCTTTTGCAAACAAATCAAGTTACTAATGAAGCAAATCGATGGATAAATAAAGAAGTAATAAGTGGTCAAAGTAAGGGCGTACAACATGGTGCTCAGCAAGCAGTTCGTAGAAGCGTACTACAAACGTGAGCACCCGAACAGATACTTGCAGCTCTATGAGCTGAAGGACGTAGCTCAGTACTACATACAGTAACCGCGAGACCTGGTAATCTATCGAGAGGCTATAAACAGCGTTCATTGGGAGGCTGACTCTCGTGCTTTGAATGCCGTCAATAATGTCCAAGTACCATCTGTGGACGAGAGTAAGCTTCAATTGCCACAAGAGGCGCGCGTCACAGTGGCAAAGTTGCGGTCTGGAATCGTAGCCTTCAACAGCTAGCTAGCCACACTAGACTACCACCAAAGACACCAACGACCTCTTCACATGCCCATTCAGTCCAAATCAACTTACACCCCCCTCTTGCTCTGGTCCGACCCCGTCGAAACATCACGTTTGCTATGCCAAAGGGGCTCATTTCGTTTGCAGCGCAGCTGTTTTGCCTTCCCAGACTAAGAGCCGTGCACGATCGGGTAAATATATGAATACAGTGACCATGGTTATCGATAATGATAAATATATAAGTACTTATCTGTATATACATATATTCATGTCACTCATACGCCATGTAGACACAGACGATTGAAAACTTTTGACCATTTGAACAAAAAAAAAAGTTTACATTAACAAAATGAAAAAAAAAGAATTTTTAATTAAAATTTTCTTGACGATAACAAAATGCGTGTGTATGCAATTCACAAAATAGAAGAGCGGCCAAGCACGAAAACAATTTAAATCTATTAAAAAAGGACTAAAATAAACGAAAAGCTGGAGAAAAAATTTTCAATTATATAAAATGGCCTGAACCAACTGAAACTATATTTTACACAACAAATTACTTGTTGGAAATGGTGAAAAAGGGCGAAAAAAGATGACCGTATGCAATATTAAAATGTCAGCCACGTGATAAGATGTGATGTGTGCTACGTTGCGCTGTCTTTCGTTACACCGCGGCACAACTGGGCCTCTGCCAGTGCTGTTGCACTGCGGCCATTAGGTTGAATGGCTAAAACAGACAGCAAAAAGGCCAGAAACAAAAGCGGCAAACGGCGGCAACAGTAAACAGTTATGGCGGCGGTGACAACAAAAAGGCATAATGAGAGCAGACCTGACGCGCTGAGCGTATGGCTGCAGTCAAAGGAGTGCGAATGCGAAAACGGATGTAAAAATAAAGCAAAAAAAGAAAACAAGTGGCAAATGGCGGTGGTGAGTGACATAATGTGCGCATATGAGTACACACAGGCATGCGTTTTAATAAATTTATACGCGTGAGTGCGCTTATGTGAATGTTGGTAAGCACTTTGCGTATTCACTTGCCGGTTGGGAGAGATAAAAGATATACAAATTAAAATATAAATAAAACAGTAACAAAAATTTAACTAAATGGACGCAGATGTATGCTGGCCAAAAGTGACATTTGGAGAGGTGGCAAGGAAATGAATGACAGGCAGCTGAAGCAACGGAAATACAAGTAAGTACGAAAAACACTATAATAATAAATAAAACCAAAAAAGTTCAGAATGACAGCAATAACAACAATGTTAATGTATGCATGCAGGGAAACGGCAATCCCAAGCGTTATAATGTGCTGTTGACCCAGTTTTTTTTTTAAAGTGACACAACTAAAAAGTAGCGCAAGCCGTGTATATACGAAACAGTCAACAAGCAAGCATGCCCCCCCCCCCCCCCCCCCCCCCCTCCACAAATATGTACATTAATATGCACATACACACATATATCCATATATATATCTATAAACTTTTGCATGCGGTCGTAATCACGCTCCGTGGCACTTACACACCACGCCACTTCAGGATATACGCAGCATATGAGCAATTCTGTGTACGTTTGTGTCTATGCCCACAACTTCCTCTACGACAGATTGTCACAAAGCGTCACTCAGTGCTGAATTATCTTTTTTGCATATTTTAAATATACATACCAACATATGCAAATTTCTTTATTGTTCTTTTTCTTTGCTTTCCTCGACTTTTAAATAAATGTCGCTGCTCAAGTCTCCTAGGAGCCATTTCAATAAAGAAAAAAATTCAACAAAAGCGGAATTTGAATGGCAATGTCTTTAATGCAGAGGAAAAAAATTTACACACAATAGCTTAATACATTTAACTGATGCAACCTATGATCCTTAGATTATCAAATATACGAGGATAGCTACTACGAACAGAAGCTGTTGCCCTCGAAAATGCTTCAAAATTTATTGTAATTTTAGCGCATTGGAGTTACTTCACTTAAGAATTCAGACCACGGACTGTAAGTAAAGGCTTTTTCTGGTTTTCATAGATTCTAGCGTAAATAATCGTACGATAGGGTTTTCGGCGCTCTGATCATACTCGGTAATACTCGGATTTAAATCGACTTTACTCGATAAGATTAAACGTTTTTAAAATTTAAGAAATACTTTGCATACCGGTTTTAAGACAAATGATGAAAAAAATTTCAAATCTTATACATATATTTTGGAGGTCATACTAAAGGCAATTCGTTCATTCCACGAGAATATTTATCCTCAATTCTCAAACCCAAATTGAAATACCGTTACATTTACTTCGCTCTTAATTCTCATCATCTCTCTGTTTTTTTCCAAAATAGAACACTGTGGCACTGAACTCGAGTTATATATTTGAAAATGTTTTATATTTATTTCAGATTAAAATTTGTATACAGAAAATTTATTTAGGGGGTTGATAAGATTTATACGAAATATTTCAAAAACACCAAAATATATGTACATATCTACTATGTAGCTGAGTGCCACTGCAGTCATATTATTCATAATAGTGATACTCAATTTGATTTTTATAATATTTTGGTCCTTAGCATATCAATAGTACAGAGCACGAAAAACTAAAAAAAAAAACTTTCAAAAATCAAAATGTTTTCGTAAATATTTCAGCCTTTATTTATACAAAATTATAGTGGCTTTACTTGTTACACGCTTTTTTCCCCCATTGCAATCGCCTGCGTGTCCTCGTGACATATGCCAGTGACAGTGACAAACGCTATCGCAATATACATAAAAACGATTGAATAGATATTAAAACACATTTATATAGTCAAACAATGCACACATACATGTATGTATGCCCGTACTTTTACAAAACATTTAGCAATTGAAAAAGCATTACTCAGACAAGTGCTGTCACGAGCAGACAATCTCAGGAGAGTCAATTCTACAATAACGAATGACAATGCTATGAAAGCTCTATATTTAATAAATAACTAATGGCACGCAGTTAAATGGTCAAAGAAATGTGCTGAAATATTTCTAAAAGCTTGAACTCTGATTTGGCAAATAAAAATATTGTGATTTATTATACGAACTCAGAAAAGAGGGCAGCGTCGTCGAAGGTCCTTACAGATATGGGTAAATAAGTAAAAAAACTAAGTTTAGTTAAATTTATTTTAAAGGATGTAAATGCATAAAAAATTGAAGATAATAAATAAATTATTATGTAGTACATATGACTCACAGAAGCATTTTTCATTGTTTTTTTTTTGTGATATTTAAAATGTTTTTCATGGTAAATTTTTTATAAAAATCTAGTTCATTCTACAGCAGAAACCATGTTAATAAAAACTTCAAACTTTGGAGAAAATTTTGCAAATATAATATAAAGATTTTGTTTTCCTTTATTTGAGAAAATCTCCCTTCTCTCAGCAGAATCAAATGCTAAAGTTTTCTCCTTGCATGTCTTTCAATCAATGGAGTTCCAGTAAAAAGTGCAATTACAAATAAATCAAGTATTTGAACAATATTAGCCTTAAAACGTTTATTTAGGCGAAAAAGTACCGAAACTACTAATTTTTTACCCCTAAAAATCATAATTGTTTATTTTTAATAACTCTGGGAGGTTTTGATATAGTGCGTTCATATTAAGAGGCAATGAAAGTTGGTACCAAATACAACATGTCTGTGAAGTTTCAAAAGTGTGTCACCAAATTAAAAAATGACAGCATGCATAATGCCATTCTATTTGTTGCTATTTTGTAATTTTTGAAATTTATAGAGTTTTTCATTTTAAAAGTTTGATGTACTTCAAAATGTTGACATTTAAAGATGAAAATGTTCTTTTTGCCAAAACGAAGCAATCTAGAGTAATAAAACTAGCGCGCCACTAAATGCAAAAGAATTACATTGATTATAAGATGACGATTATTTGCGAATTAATATATGTATATACAAACGTTCGTAAAGAATGCTGTAGGAAAATAATCTACGTTATTATTTAATTACTTTTAAGTAATATGACTTTTAAGTTAAGGTGTGCGAGTAAACGTGCATATCTTGTTCAAGTTTTCTTTTAAAAGCAATTTCGTCAGGAAATCTTGTTCTTTATGCAAAACTGAAATAATGCGCTGTCTAAGGTAAGTGTGCAAATGCAACATCTCCTGCGATATGCTTATGTACATATGACATTTTTTATAAAAATATGGTTCATGTTTTAATAGAAACCATATAAATCACACTTTCAAACTTTATACAGAATTCAGAAAAAATTTCCATTTTTTTAACCAGAATAGTTTTAATTTTTTTTTTGGGTATGCAGTTAGCAGGATTATAAAATTTTAGTAAAATAAGTGCAAGTTATGACCGGCTAAATCGCATTGATTTGAACTTTTTTCCATATAAACATGATTTTTTTGTGGAGGAATGTGCGCAAGACCTTTTGCGAAAAAACTAAAAAAGTCAACTCCAATTTTCCTAAATTTCGCTTTTTATATGAAAAAAAAAACCAAAAAGCCGTCAACAAAACCTGCTTTAAAAGCTCGAAATTTAGATAAAAATTTGTGGAATTTTTCCAAATTCTGTATAAAGTTTGAAAGTGTGATTTATAAGGTTTTTGTTAAAGTATGACCCATGTTTTTAAAACAAAATATCAAAAAAAATTTAGCTTGAAAAACATTATAAATATTAAAAACGAAACAACAGTCATCAATTTTTGCCCGCCACTGCAAGTGAATTAGTATGTGTGTATTATGCATATATGTGTCCGTTAGTGTATTCACAACTTTACATATTTGTTTTTTATTTACTCCTTTTATTGAATTGTTCTTAATTAAATTTACTTTTTCACTACAATTAAATGCCAAGTCAACCTACTTTTCGCCAATATGTATACACACACGCCATAGATACGCATTTTTGTTTTTATGTATGTCTATGACACACTTTCATACCATTGTAAGTTTTATGTAATTAAAACTATGCCACTCATTGTGACAAATGCACGTAAACATATTTACGTATGTGGATACAGTTGTTTGTGTTGCTGGTGACACATTTATGAACTGTCTGCCTGTTAATTTTCAAATGACACGCATACGCAATGGCGTACCATCAACAGAACCTTCTTAACAACTACAGAATATCGAAATATGAATTCATCGCTGTCGAAGATGGATATGGCAATATTGTAAATTACAAAAGTTGGTTAGTGTTCTAGCAAAAGAAAAGAGGAACAGAAGAGGAAGAGAAGAGGAAGAGGAAGAGAAAGAGAAAGAGAAAGCGAAAGAAAAACAGCGGTGCTCAAGTGGCCGATAATGAAAGCCGTGTAGGGTGCAGTACACAAGTGATTTGCTCATAGATAATACATTTTAACGCGAATTAGCAATTTGTGTTGATCGCAAGAGTTCAGGAGTTGTAAATTAGGTTATTAGAAATTGAAGGAAAAAACGAATTAAAAAACTCCCCACTTTTCTAGTAGTTTTGAATAGACTAAAATTAAGAAACGCTAATCGCAATTGTTGACAAAAAAATAAATTTCTAATTAAATGTTCTTAGTCTGGTTATTTGAAAGAATTTGTGACGGTTTGTACTAAAAAAAAAAAAAAATTATTGTAAGCACCTTACAGATTATGCAAGTCTTTGCACTACGGACTTGTTTTATTTCTTCGCCAGAATTTTCGTTCAATAACGATTGGCCGGAACTGGGGCCATATGGGTGGGCAAAACTTATATTGCGGGCAAACCTATCTTTTTCTCAAGACATTTCCTACATTTTCCGCCGGTTTCAACAGCAATTTAAGTTAACGACGATTTATTTCCCTTCTATAAGTTTTCATAATAAAATCAAATAATAAAAAATTTCACTTGAGTTGCGTACGTGAAACTGGATATTAAACTTTTTTAGTTGACAACTGCAACTTTTTCTAAAAATAAGAAAATCTTAAAATTTGTTTTTTAGTGACCTTTTTGCAGTTTAGTAACATAATGTGGTTGTCCACACATGCTTGGTTATGAGGTTATCTGGTTATGTGGTTATATTTTTATATAAAATACATTACAGCATAATAATTTTTAACCAGATAACTTGATAACCAGACAGGTGTGAACAACCACAATATTTTAATAAAGGGAATATATTTAAAATGAATTTAGAATTAAATTGGGAATTAATAACAGAAATTATATTTATACAGGGTGTTTGGCAAAGGGCTCAACATACGTTAAAGGAGGATAGTTGGGGCCGTATGCTTTATGTGCAACGCAAAAAAAAATATAAAAATCCTTTCCCCCATCGTTTGTTTAAGACTTTTTTTTAACTTTATACGAAACTCGTGATTTCCGAAGTTCAAGCCACAGTAACGTTATTTAAAAACTGGCAAATACCCGGCGCAGTGAAGCACGTCTTAAAAGTATTTTAGTGTCGTTTGATATCTCTGTTGTAATATTTCGTTTATTTTATCAACTTAACTTAAAAAAAAATGTCAAACAGGTGGCAACTCTCCTCAAAAATATTTTCGGCAGTAAACTTTCCTAAACCTCTTCAGTTCTACATATATATTGCAATATTTTACTTGTCTTATCAATTAAATTAAGTTATATTAAAATCTTCAAACATATGGCAACCTCCACAGAAAATTTTTTCGCTTATAAGCCTTCTTAAACCTCTTGCTTTTGACTGCCATATTGCAATATTTAATTTGTCTTATCAATTTACTTAAACTGCAATTTTCAAACAGGTCGCAACTCTCTAACTTTTTTATTTTATTATTTAAGTTAGACCTCTGTCAATACACGCGTAAAAATTTCGTGCATTAGTCTTCGAGTGATGCGCGTACATACATACAGACTGACAGACAGACATACAAAATTTCTAAAAAATTTTTATTTGGCCTCTATCGCTCTAATATATTAATTTTTCTTTAATATATATAATGTACAGACATCGGAGTATCTTAATGGCGCCATATTGGATTTTTTTTTTTAATTTGTAAATTTTCAAAATTTTATTTAAAATTTGTAATGTACAAACTTAGGAACCTCAGAATTTTTATTTCAAAGGAAGTAGTAATTTTCTAAAAAGACAACACTCCCATGCTTTCTTATTATGAATTTACCCAGAAAATTACATTTATTAAAGCTTTAATATTTTCAAAAAAACATCTCGATTTATCTATCATTTAAGCAAAGCTGGTGTATAGAAAACTTGCACAGCCATTAATACACCCAAAGGCACATTTGTATGTATATACTTCAAT
>NW_023461686.1:19337-23947 GCF_013731165.1 Rhagoletis pomonella
ACTGGGTCAACAGCACATTATAACGCTTGGGATTGCCGTTTCCCTGCGTGCATACATTAACATTGTTGTTATTGTTGTCATTCTGAACTTTTTTGGTTTTATTTATTATTATAGTGTTTTTCGTACTTACTTGTATTTCCGTTGCTTCAGCTGCCTGTCATTCATTTCCTTGCCACCTCTCCAAATGTCACTTTTGGCCAGCATACATCTGCGTCCATTTAGTTAAATTTTTGTTACTGTTTTATTTGTATTTTAATTTTTATATATTTTATCTCTCCCAACCGGCAAGTGAATACGCAAAGTGCTTACCAACATTCACATAAGCGCACTCACGCGTATAAATTTATTAAAACGTATGCCTGTGTGTACTCATATGCGCACATTATGTCACTCACCACCGCCATTTGCCACTTGTTTTCTTTTTTTGCTTTATTTTGTCATCCTTTTTCGTATTCGCACTCCTTTGACTGCAGCCATACGTTCAGCGCGTCAGTTCTGCTCTCATTATGCCTTTTTGTTGTCACCGCCGCCATAACTGTTCACTGTTGCCACTGTTGCCGCTTTTGTTTCTGGCCTTTTTGCTGTCTGTTTTAGCCATTCAACCTAATGGCCGCAGAGCAACAGCACTGGCAGACGCCCAGTTGTGCCGCGGTGTAACGAAAGGCAGCGCAACGTAGCACACATCACATCTTATCACGTGGCTGACATTTTAATATTGCATACTACGGTCATCTTTTTTCGCCCTTTTTCACCATTTCCAACAAGTAATTTGTTGTGTAAAATATAGTTTCAGTTGGTTCAGGCCATTTAAAATTGAAAATTTTTTCTCCAGCTTTGCGTTTATTTTAGTCCTTTTTTAATAGATTTAAATTGTTTTCGTGCTTGGCCGCTCTTCTATTTTGTGAATCGCATACACACATATGTATTTTGTTATCGTCAAGAAAATTTTAATTAAAAATTCTTTTTTTTTATCATTTTGTTAATGTAAACTTTGTTTTTTGTTCAAATGGTCAAAAGTTTTCAATCGTCATTTTTTATATTTATCATTATCGATAACCATGGTCACTGTATTCATATATTTACCCGATCGTGCACGGCTCTTAGTCTGGGAAGGCAAAACAGCTGCGCTGCAAACGAAATGAGCCCCTTTGGCATAGCAAACGTGATGTTTCGTCGGGGTCGGACCAGAGCAAGAGGGGGGTGTAAGTTGATTTGGACTGAATGGGCATGTGAAGAGGTCGTTGGTGTCTTTGATGGTAGTCTAGTGTGGCTAGCTAGCTGTTGAAGGCTACGCGCCTCTTGTGGCAATTGAAGCTCACTCTCGTCCACAGATGGTACTTGGGCATTATTGACGGCATTCAAAGCACGAGAGTCAGCCTCCCAATGGACGCTGTTTATTGCCTCTCGATAGATTACCAGGTCTCGCGGTTACTGTATGTAGTACTGAACTACGTCCTTCAGCTCATAGAGCTGCAAGTATCTGTTCGGGTGCTCACGTTTGTAGTACGCTTCTACGAACTGCTTGCTGAGCACCATGTTGTACGCCCTTACTTTGACCACTTATTACTTCTTTATTTATCCATCGATTTGCTTCATTAGTAACTTGATTTGTTTGCAAAAGAACGGGCTTTAGCACCATGTAACAAATTTGACACAGAATCTGTTATTTTTTAAATTGTTAAATTAATTCGTAAGACATACGTGATTAAGTGTAACCGCTTTTTGTTTTTAGCTGAATAACGGTAAATATCTTGAAAACTTATCCTATCTCATATCGTTGCTGAAATACAAAAAGCCGTAACTAACTAAAAATCCAAAATTTACTTTTTGATTGATTATGATGTATTTCATCGAATTAAAAGGCCCCACATCGTTTCATACAATAAAAAATTTGAGTTAGATACGGCTATTTTGCCTATATTAACTCGATTCCAAATTTGCATTAACATTACTGCAATTCACTTCTACGCACTACTGAATTTCACTTAACCCTCTCAGACGCGATGTCCCTTATAAGGGACTGCAATATTTGCATAGTTTAGCTTCACTTTATTAAACCCCTGTTTAAAAATATTGACACGGGGCATCATTTTCAAATCAAAAGGTTTATTAGCTTTAGACAAGTGTTTATTGAAGTAATTTTCTAACTAAATCCGCAGTGCGCAGGTGGATCTCGTGAGTGACTGTCCATAATAAAAAATTTGTGCTAATAAAGTGTTCCTTAAAAGTGGATTTCGTGAGTAAATTTTTCTGAAAAAAATAGTAAGTATTCCTGGTATGTTTATTTATTTATTTGTTTACAAAAAAAGTGAAATGAAAGCGCCAGCTACGTCTCCGTGAGCAAAAAGTAGCTGTCCCTTAAAATGGACAAGATTACTCAACGGAGACTTTTTTCACTTCGTAAACGTTCGTTATAAGATTTTTGCGCGTCTGGTTTCGTTTTTTTCAGAAATGGCTTCACGACGTCAACTTAATGAAGAGGAAATTCTGGAAGCTTTGGAAAGAGATTCCGATATAGAAGAAGATTATGAAAATGATGCCGAGGATGCGGTTGAGTGTGTGGTTGAAAAGATACGCCCTGCAAAGTCGATAGTTATAGCCCGTAATGACACAGGAGTCGAAAACGCGACAGAAGTTGAGGACGATATTGAAGATATCGAAGATTTTGAAGAATTGGAGCTGCCGGAAATTTCTGAGGAAGCGATTGCTGGTGTGGCTGCCGAATGGCTGAATTCTAGCGATATTTTGCGAGAAAATGCAATTTCTCTTGAAGAAACTCCAGTCATTCAATGCACAAAAAAGAAAGAGATAAAGTGGATGACCAGGATGGCATGTACATTCAAATCAGATAAGATACAGTTTACAGCACCGCCAGCGGATGGAAACACTACAGAAAGGACACCGTATTCCTTCTTCGTAAAATATTTGGATGACGAGTTTTTTGTAAAAGCAGTATTTTATACAAATATATATGCTACTCAGAAAGGTTGGTATTTTCATTTTAATTTACCTATTGATACCAAAGTTCTGTTTTTAAAATTTTAGGAGACTTAAATTTTAAACCCTGTACCGCTGATGAAATTCGTGTACTTATAGCTCAACATATTATGATGAGCTGCTTCAAGCTGCCACGCGTTCGAATGTACTATGATCGCCGTTGGAACTTGACGTTTTGTTCAAATAGCATGACGTCTAACCGGTTCTTTTCCTTGAGAAAACGTCTACACTTAACTGACATTTCTGCTCGTCCAAGTGGCTGTAAGGATCGCTTATTCAAAGTTCGTCCCATAATTGAGTAAGTTCGCCATAGGCTGCAGGAATTACCATTAGAAGAGAATCTTTGTGTGGATGAGCAAATCATTCCATTCAAGGGAAAATTTATGGCAAAGCAATTTATCAAAGGAAAGCCTTGTCCATGGGGAATCAAAGTATACTTTTTATGTGGAAAAAAGTGGCATCCCCTACGATTTTATTGTTTACCAGGGTTCCTCTACACCTCTAGATGACATTGTAGTCAAGACTGTTGGAAGCGGTTCAGCGATTGTAATTGAATTAGCAAAACGAATCCCCATAGAAGCAAAAGGATATAAAATGTATTTTGACAATTTCTTCCCTTCTTTTCAATTATTTGAAATTCTTTATGACAGAGGTATCTATGCAGCGAGAACTGTTCGTTCCAATCGCTTTGCATATCCACCCTTGCCCGACAAGAATGTAATGTCCAAACGTGGTCGAGGATCAGCAGTTCAATGCATTAAAGAGAATGAAAAAGTCATATTTATTAGATGGTATGACAACAAAGTGGTAAACTTGGCTTCAAACTTCGTGGGAATTGGTACAGCGGACAAAGCTCGACGGTGGGATAAGGACTCACAAGGTTATATTGAAGTGTTTCGTCCTGAAGTAGTACGACTTTATAACGAAAGCATGGGTGGTGTAGACTTATTGCATCAAATGATTTAGTATTACCGAATAAATATACGCACCAAAAAATGGACTATTCGTATTATTATGCACTTTATAGACCTAGCAATAACTGCATCATGGATGGAATACCGCAAGCACTGTCAGGAGAATAAGATAACTAAAAGTTTGGACTCACTGAACTTTCGTGCTGAAGTTGCTAATTGTATGTTAAATGTAGAAACAGCTAATTTACAATCGGACATAGAAACTACACGTCGCCGAGAAAGGCCGTCGCGAATGGTGGCTTCACTTTCGCTACAATATACTCCTAAATCGCACGTGCAAAACTTGCCGGAATCACCAAATCTTCCTTGTTGCAGTTCCCAGGCTCCTAACGATTCAAATACTGAAAATACGTCCACCCGACCGCAAAAAACGTAAGAAATTCGGTTCAAATTCATCCCCCAGAGGAAGTGCGTAAGGACACTGTAATGCACATTCCACATTTTGTTGCGTCTAAAAATAATGGGCGTTGTAAAATGCCTGAATGTACGAAAAAAATCGTATATTATATGCCAGAAATGCAACATTTACTTGTGCGTGAAACGCGATAGTAATTGCTTTGCCTTATATCACGAAAAGTAACAGTTATTTATAAAATATATTTTTAACAATTTTTTCAAATGTATGTATATGTAAAATAT
>NW_023461687.1:0-23939 GCF_013731165.1 Rhagoletis pomonella
TCGGCCATCAGTCACGTTGCACTTGCATATGCACTATTTCTGAATATTGCCCAATCGTTGTTGTGCCAATTATTATTGCTGATCGAATAACAAATTGGTTAATGCGGTATCAGAAATTGTGCGGATGCGCGTGTGGATTTGCTGACCGTTGGTAGAAGTCAATTCTGTAGAGCTGTTGTAAACTGTTGCGTTAACTTACATACTGAAGAGATTTACAAAAACATAAGTGCAGAAGTGCTATGGCCTGCTTACCTAAATGAAGTGTGATATGTTTCCTTTTTTACCAGGCTTTTTTTGTCTTGTTTTTGGCTTAGCATCTGCGATATACATATATACATATATTATGTATCTATGTATGTATTTACAAAAAAAAAACCACACAGTTTCAAAATATGCATTTTTATTAATTACGTGTATATAATTATAATTAAAAACAATCCACTTTTCATCTAATAAAAAACAAGGCACATATTCGTTTACATATGTATGTACACCCCGCGACAAAATGATACGATAAATCAGTTTGGGCTAATTTTTTCACATTAATTTGTATTATTTGTTTATAAAAGTTTAGGTCATTGCCTAACAAACACCATGTAAATACTAATTGCAAACTTTGTACAAAAACAAGAAAAATTTAACAAATTGTCAAAACAAATTTTCACAAAAAAAATTTGATTCCGAATTTTTAGAAAAATTCTAAGTATGTAGTTTCATAGCCCATTAAATTTTAGTAAAACAAAATACCAACTTCAAGTGTACAATATTTTTATTGATGGTGTTGCGCATTTTCTTCCATATAACGAATGTTCGCATTTATTTTATGTGGAAGAAAAAAGAAAATCAACAATATTTTTTAGACACTAAAGGCATGCACTTTATTGTACATACTAAAATTGAATGGGATATAAAACTGCATACTTTGAATTTTTATAAAAATTCTAAAAAAAACGTGATGAAATTTTGATGAAACCCTTGATTTCCTTTAATTTTTGTGCAAAGTTTGAAATTTGAAAATTAGACAATGTCAGTTTTATAAAAAAAATATCTAATTAAAATTAATTTAAAAATAAATAGCGCATAGGTGTATAATTTTCTTTTTAGCGCACAAGTCCGATGTTAAGCCGTATCCAATTTCAGCTACTGCAGATATTTCTCTTTTTATTTCAGCAAAATTAATTTTATACATAGACTCGACGTTGCGCGAAATAGTTGTCGGATCAGGTATGAAGGTCATGACGTCTATATTCGGACCAAACTTAGCTCCCATAGATACGAAAAACTCTGCGATTTCTTTTACACTGTCATCACTGGCTATTTTAAACGGTCTGCAGCTCCTCACTGCCAATTTTGTGAATATATCAGCTGCAATTTTTTTTTGTGTTTGTGTCTGCAGCGATTTTGGGCACTAGAGAATTCGCTCTTGACTCATGGTGGACGTATGCTTCACCAAATTTTATGTGTTTTTTTTTGTTGTATTTATCAATATTCATACATTTTCGGCAAACCAAAAAGTCAGTCACCTCAACGCCATCTCCAGTCTCTATACTCCCGAAAATGTTCCACACTTTGCTACGTCCTCACTTTGAACTTATTTTGTACTCTCCAGACAGCACTTTTACCTTTATTTCACCTGCATCGGTTGCAGGGGATTCAGTTGTGGACACCTATAACTAGTCAAACATATATGTACATATTTTTTGAATATTTAGCACTTATGTATGTATGTATACACAAATAAAAAATAACACTCTATTAAAAATTTAAAATTAAATTTTGCTTACATCCATAACACTAATTTCTATCTGCGTCTTGACGATGACTGCGAACTGCGTGGCTTGCGCTAACAATTGCTAATGAGATGCTATACATACATATATGCAAATGTTCTAGTGCACTCGGTTATCTTGCTATGATTTTCCGCTATTTTACTTCAACCCTTCTTTTTGGTTTTACAATTTTCTTCACCGCAGAACTCAAGCGCTATCGTCGCTGTAGCAAATTCTATTTCGAATATTGAAGTGTTTGTATTGTTGCGCAGCTTGCTATAGAATATTTTGTGTTGCTGTTAACGCTACCTGTAGTACGCCGCTTGGAAGTACTGCATAGTAGTAAAGTGTGCCTTTTAGAAGGTTTTGCGCAGCTCTTTGGTATGTACATATAAATAGATTGTCATTTTCGAACTTAACTGCCTTATCTGTAGTTAGAAAAAGAGCTCAGCCATACAAAATTATAATAACTTTCTGGTGTCTAACCAAGTTTTATCGATTAAACATGCGGAGAAGAGGGGGAATTGTATTGGTAACCATATTGATATGGCAGCGCTATTCAGCACTGTCATAATGTTGGCACTACTGCCATAACAAAAACAGTTACAGCTGAGGCGTCAGTTTAGTGAAAAATGTAAATTCATTCTTACTCGATATTTAAACCGATACGGTCATCTGAAGCCAGCAAAAATAAGTTGAAATATTTTTAAATGTTAAAAAGTAATTTATTAAAGCGCTAATTAGTCACGCGTGTGAAACAATAAGTCCAGCAGCAGGATTTGAAAAGGTTCTCCTCATTTGATTAGTCATCGGCACAGCCCCATTTAACTACGGCTGTTTGAGGGGCCACCTCAAAGCAACGGCCGGAGCACCAGCGCTCCACCGGCGGGTAAGCATTGGTATTGTACGTGAGGGTCTAGATAACATGGCGACCGTGCCACGGAGATGCAGAGTCCGGGCCAAGATGAAAAGCGCATTTTAAAACGCTCTCAAATCTTGGCCTGTGGTTGTGTCTTCATCGGCGCAAATAAGTGCAGCCACTCCATTTAATCACATATCAACCGAAGTAAAGTGAAGATGTGTTTTATAAGTGCTCCCATAAGTGATCAAATCCTTGGAAAACAGACCACTGCAATGTAAAAAAGTGCGCAGGTGCGTCTCCAAGCGGTCGGAAAAAAACTTTGCGATCGCTAGTGGGAGGCCTTGAAGACCTGAGTAACTAAAAGGTAAATTTATAAAATTCATAGTTAAAGCTTTTCCCTCTGAAAAACCCGGCGAAGAAAAAAAAACATATGTGTGCAGTGCACACCCGGTAGAAACCTTCATAAAATTAAACTACGAGAGAATGAGACGAATGCGATTGTTTGTTGTAATATTGGTACGAAGTTTTTTCGTTTTAAATTTTTAAATCTCACATTTTATTATTATTTAGGCTCATGCTCAAATTTCTACAAAAGAGACGATTGGCTTATGGTAACTAAATGTGAAATAAATGCTTTAGTTGATATGTGATCAATATATCTTTGAAATACAGTATCAATGATTGTTTTTGATCGTGTTGTCGATTCGGTGCGACTGCCGGCATTTTAATTTGATGCCAAAACATAACTCACATCAAAATTTCCACTTAAGATCGTTGGAATTTCGATACTTCTGGGGCGTATTTTATTAAATTTTGTAGATGAATTAAATAATTTTATTTTCTGGTTGATTGGGAGAAATATAAATTGCCACATATATAACTGTTCTCTCGTGGTCCAATCTGCTTTCACCAGAACATATTTCTCCCACCTTAGACATTTGAACAGACATTGATTCCAGTTGCTGTGCATTGAGTTCTATTTGTGGAGTAGCAATGCGGGCTGCAGCATGTGTGTTATGGTAGACTAGAACTCTAAAGTGTTCTCAATATCCAACCACGCCTCTGAAAGAATTAGAAAATTCGACGATGATGCTAAAATCATATATGTAATCCCTTTTCAATTGTTTCAAGTCGATGCAGGATACAGCCTTTGAAATTCAGCTTGCAACCCAATTGTGGATACTGTTGCTCTTCAACCATGATAGAATTTTCAAATTTTTATTTTTTTTTCGAAACGAGATGTAGCCCTCTAATCGATGTCACTCATAATAAGCTGCTGAGCGTATAAGATCTCACATAATGACCTCCTTGGGACTTATAAATCGTTATCGCACACGTAGAGATCAGAGGAAAATGATCACACTTTACCATTACCGTTTTATCAGGAAGGTAATAATGTTATAGAGGATGTGCTGCGATCTATTTATACCACCTGTGGAGAAAGATTGTGCTTTTGTATTGATGACGCTGCTTTTATTGTGATTTTTTCTCCCGTTTTGGGAGAATTAGGGAATTCCAGCCATAACCGAGCACACAACACACAAACTTTTATCAGCTTATTGACTACCCTGGGAAAATCGTTGGACCATGTGGTCGATTTGGCCGATATTGGAGTACATACCTATGAAATGCTCCCCTGTAATCCAGTACTGGCTCAACTCGTGTTTCTAAACCAGCTTTTTGATCGAGTTCAACGATCGTTATCCCTACACGGAATTTATCAGGCTGTGTCCCTTGAAGAAGTTTTGTGCTACTCTGATGTAATGCAGAGCTGTAGTATATAGTCCTGCCCTAGTACATCACAATGTCGATTGGACCACATTCTTCATATTGATTTTGGTTAATTTTGGGTACTCCTTGACCCTTAGGGGTACTCCTTCCATGAGTGCATAAAGTAGTCGCGTTTTTGCATTGTAGCTTATCGCACGTACAAACATACACATATGAGCGGCGGGCAAAAGAACAACGAAGAAAACGGAAACAAAATCACTTAGATTTGACTTCAACCTATGATTCAATAATACAAGGTTAGATAATTATTGACAGTCGCGGTTTGACACTCCCTTACAAAAGGTTGCATTTACGAAGGAGAAGGAGAAGGAGAAGGTGAAAGGGAAAGAATGCAGTCCCTTGTTGCGAAAATGGTAGTAGAAAAGTACGCAAAGTAGGCAATTAGTACTGAGATTCCTTTTTTAAATTCTACTGTATTTGCAGGAAATCTGGCTTTTTAAACGAAATATTGGACGAAATATTAATATATCTACGTGAATTACGTACTCTATGTGCTATTTAGCTGTATAAAAACTGCAAATGGACTCAAAATTAAAATAAAACTACTACGAGATTTATGTAAACATCCCATTTAAAAACAATTTATGTTTTCATCAGTTAAATGTGCTTCATATGCATATACAAATAAACATATTGCACAAAAGCTTATACTTCTATGTCACAGCAAAGCTACACTTTTTCAGGTAAATTTGCAAAGAAGCAACACGGTGCCACTGCTAAGGGAACGGTGCGAGAGAGACGACTGTCAGTTTATCGAACCTTGTATTATTGAATCATGACTTCAACCTTTCGCTTGAATTCTATGCGCTGACATATTTACGTGGACTCCACGTCGGCGCATACATAAACACACAAATGCGTATTGGCTAGCTTACATATGTACGTAAAAACATACGAACATATGTATGTACGTCTGGCTGGATAGTGGAGCCGCCGGAAAATCGACAATAAAAGCGAAGAAGACAAAAATAAAATCACTTCAACTTGACCTCGATACTTCGCTTGAATTCTATGAGCATACCAGAGGGCTGCATGGATACACTCAAATTAAATTTTAAGTCACTCACTTTCTTTTCACATCTGCACACACTCGCACTCATTTATTTCCAAACATAACGTGCGATAGCATTGAAAAAACATTGTCGGTTGAGTAAGTAATTCACACTATCAAGTGCTCGATTCAAATAACAAGTGCTTTGAAAAACAAGTGCATGGCATAACTGCTGTAATGAAAGTATCAAAGAAAAAACATTTGTGAAGAAAATTTTTGTTAATTTTATTGGTTTCCTAACTGTATTTATAATGCAAAAATATCAACTGATTAAGGGCATCATCATTTGACAAAAGGTGGCATCGTTTGTCAGAAATAACATTTCCAGCAGAAGAAAAAACTCTTTCTGACGATACGCTAGTTGAAGGAGTGGCTATTACTCTACGGCTGAGTTTATGCAGCAGCGGCATTTCGCATTTGTGTACCTCCCACCAATTAATTATATCGAAGTCCGTATGAAAATATGCCTCAGTATATTCATATCGCCGCAGCTCTGCAGTAGCTTTATCAGTTCTGCTCACAAAGGTAGGTTGTTTAAGAAGACCTGAAAACAGCTCAAACTTGTCTGAAGGTAACAAAGGTGTATCCGCAATTTGTGGTTCCGTTGTACTGTCAGAATTCTCAGTTAACGTTCTCATAGTTTGTAAACATTTTTCTTTTGTGTACCTTTGCTCAGATTCGGTAAAGTTCTTGAGCTCTTTTGCTGGCGGGTATAAAAAAAGCACAATTTTTTGCAAATCTGTTAGTTTTCAACAGCAACTGTTTTTAAATAATAAAGCAACTTATTTTTCAAGTCCCTTATAAAGCCGATGTCTTCTGAGATAACATTGCATTTCTTTTGTAGACTAGTTATATAAATGTACGTCAGGTGCATAACTAAATAATTAAGTAAAACTAATATATTTAAAAAAATACTGCATCAATATCCATTTTTTTCAAAATTATCGTATTCTCTACTAATTGTTTGAAGTCAATGGGTGTCATTCGATTGCTCGACTTGCTTTTCATAACAGCATTTTTCACTCGCTTGACTTGATTTGGAATCAAATGAGTACACTGCAGCTAAACATTGATTTCAAAACTAACTATGAATCTCACTGTTTGTACGATGTTTCCCACTAACCTTATAGAGTTCATAGCAATGAGTTCATACTGTTTAGATGGAAGTGAGTATACTCATGCTGTTGTCTGGAGCATACATAACGACACACTTCAGGG
Source organism: Rhagoletis pomonella (assembly GCF_013731165.1). Lineage (NCBI taxonomy): Eukaryota > Metazoa > Arthropoda > Insecta > Diptera > Tephritidae > Rhagoletis > Rhagoletis pomonella. The sequence continues at coordinate 6,692 of NW_023461687.1, forward strand.
CAAATAACATACAAGTGAGTATTGTTGTTGTCACGTTCTTCGTTTCATCGAGTTTCAAATCACTCTCGCCCCCAAAGAAGTTTTCACTTCAAAAACAAAACGAGAGAAGTATAGGCAAGCGGCGCGGAGGGGTGCTGCAAGTGAGAGCAGCACGTCAGCTCAGCCAGCTACGTACATACATATCATCAGCAGACTACACAAACAAGCGTGGAGAACGAAGAGAAGGAAAAGGCGAACAAACGCAACGAAGCAACGGAGCAAGTGCAGGTGAATAACATCTCGCATATGCAAGACAATGCAGACAAGCCAACAACATGCCTGATAAATCTCCGAGTAGATGCGCTGAATCGAGCGATGCGCCCAACCCGTTTCTAAGACGAGCAAACATCCCGCGATCACCCGTGAGAAAGCAGCTACTCACTCCGGAGCAAGAGAGCGCTGACAAGCAGCAACACGGGCTTACGACTACAAGTAGTGTAATGAGCGATACTCACCAGAAGAAATGCGAAAATGTAAAAGCGGCAAAGTGAGAGTCTAACGGGGAGCCGCTACGTTTGCTAGGAGATAAGATTAAAGAGTTAATCAGAATGATGGAAGTGCAGAGGCACATCAACCTGCCTATGAGAGACTTGGTTAGCGCAGCAGACAAGCAGAATGAGAGAGCACTGGTCATGCACGGTATATAAAAGCTAGCCACTGTGTGGACTACAAAAAGCACACAAACAGAATTAGCTGAGAACGATCTCTATACGCAGCCAAAGAGAGCCCGCACGGCTACCGATAGTGTGAGAGATGTACCCAATTCGCCGCAGCAAAAGTCAAAGCGTACTCGTTTAACATCGCCAAGAGGACCAATGAATCCAAATCGCAAGCTGCAGCAACGGTGCCGCAACCAATAAAAAAGTCAGGGGGAGGATGTTCCAAGTGAACAAAACACGGCGGCTACACGTGCGAGCGCTCCCATAGGTGCAGTTGCCACCCAATCGCGAGAAGGCTGGACGGAAGTTATCAACCTCAAGGCCAAAAGCAATCAAAGGAAGCCAATGAAGCCAGATGCATTGGTTCTGAAGAAAGTCGGTGAATTTTCTTACGCGGAAATCTTGAGAAAGATCAAATCTCAACCTGAGATAAAGGAGCTCAGCCAAAGCGTAAAGAGCATTAGGAAAACGACAAAGGGCGAACTATTGTTTGAGCTGAAACAGCAAGCCGACCCGGCTACTGAAAAACTCAAAGCAGCAGTAGAAACGGTCCTCGGTGAGAGTGCTTTGCATCGCTCCCTAACCCAAGAGTCTACCGTTGAAATTAAAGACATCGACGAGGTCACCTCCAAAGAGGAAGTATTAGAAGCGCTGAAAAGAAGCCTTCCCGACGAGAATGTTACGCTATCGGCAATCCGCTCAATGCCTACAGCTTACGGAGACACTCAGACATTCACAATTAGCCTGCCATCAGCGTCCGCACAAATACAGCTAAACCTGTCGAAAATCTGTATTGGCTGGGTCAACTGCCGGGTAAGAGAGAAAGCAGTCATAATAAGCTGCTACAAATGTCACGATTGTGGCCATGTGGCAAGGAGATGTCAGAGCGAAGAAGATCGCACAACTCACTTCTTCAGATGTGGCGGGAAAGACCACAAGGCTGAGGGCTGCACAAACCCACCAAGGTGCGCACTATCGCCCAGTAATGGTTTGGCTAGCTTTACTAGCAATGTTGACGAGCTGGTTAATGACGCTAAGCTAAGAAGTGCAGCACTTATATCGGGCGATTTTAATGCGTGGACAGTCGAATGGGGATGCAAAAGAACGAACCCGAAGGGCAGGGAACCTCTTAATGCGCTTGCAGCACTTGACTTGGTACTGCTCAAAAGGGGGAACCAAAACACCTTCACCAAAAACGGTACCGGTTCCATCATCGACCTCTCGTTTATAAGCAGGGGACTAAATAGAGTTACAAGATGGCACATCGGCGACTGCTACACCCATAGTGAACACCGGGAAATAGTCACCACCGCTGAAAAAATACGAGCAGGCACGGTACTTTCCAAACATAAGAATGGGTGGAAAATAAGAACTTTTGATGAGAAGCTCTTTTAAATAGCCTTCGACGACATTGAGGTAACACTTACGGTAAAAACCGCAGCGCAAAAGCTAATGAAAGCAATATCCAAAGCATGCGACACCGCCATGGTACGAAAAAGCGGGCATACAACACGTAAGCCAGCGTACGGGGCTGCGAGCACAATGCATTTGGGCAAGAAGAGTATGCCAGCGCTAGTGAAATGCAGCCAATGTTGAGGAGCTCAGGCTGAACTACAAGGAAAAGCGGAAAATGTTTAAGCAAGCCATCCGTGACAGCAAACGCAACATGTTTAGAGAGCTATGCGAGGATATTAATAATAACCAATGGGGCTCTGCGCATAAAATGGTGCGTAAAGCTGCCTTTGCATGAGGGGATTTTTTTTACAGGCGATAATCGCATGCAAAAGTTGACTTGCTGTCTACTTTGAGGCAAGAGATTTTGAATCACCATTTACACGAGCGATTTTTTCAGAGCAATGTTGAATCGCCTAGAACATCGCCTCATGTAAATCCAGCATAAGAAGCTAAAGCAAACGGTGCAACCAACATGCCCAATCGTTTTGGCCCATATTGTGCATGAACTCTTCCCTGCATAGCCTGATTTCGTTGGAAACCTGGATAACGAACCAACTGCCAGCATACTAACGCTAACTTCGGAGGAACTACTCAAAGCAAGCTCAAATTGTCGCCTCGAAAAGCGCCAGGACCAGATGGCATCCCAAATATCGCGCTGCAAAAAGCGATGTCAACAAATCCGGACATATTCGCGATCGTTTTTAACGTGTATATGCGAGAAGGTTTTTCCCCAATAGTTTGAAGCTGCAAAAATTCGTACTTATACCAAAGAACTCAGGAGCTTTTTCTTCCACTGGATATCGCAAATTGTGCATGCTGGATTCAACCGGCAATATCTTTGTGCTTGTCATCAAAAATCGACTGGAAACACATATAGATATAAGCCTGTCAGGCAACCAGTTCGGCATAATCTCTAGCTATCTGTCCGATAGAGTTGTGCGCTACGACAGCTACTTAGGAGCCGTCGACTACGAAGTCTCAGCTGGTGTACCACAAGGATCCGTGTTAGGGCCCCTTTTGTGGAACATTATATATGACGGCATTTTGCGGCTCAAGGTACATAAGAGTGCTTCATTCATTGGCTTTGCGGACGATATATCTATTGTTGTAACCACAAAAACGCTCACGGAAGTGGTAGGCATTGCGGAACATGCGATATCACCGGCCCAGGAATGGCTAAGCGCGAAGAGTCTAATGCTGGCTGCGCATGGGACGGAAGCCGTACTCATCAGCAGCTGTAAGAAGGTACAAAAGGTGGTGCTAAAAGTTGGCGACAGCATTATAGAGTCCAAGCCATATGTAAAGTACTTAGGGGTTTTGGTGGATCATCGGCTTAGCTTTCGCGACCACTTGGAGTACGCGAGTAAAAAAGCTGCGACCGCGACGGTAGCACTGTTAGGAATAATTGCGAACATCGATGGACCAAGATTGCAGGCAAGACAGGTTTTAGCTGGGGTGGTGAGGCCTATGTATGGCGCGACAGTTTGGTGCAACGCATTTAAGTACACCACATATACACGAAGTGCAAACTCCACGCACCGATTGTGTGCTCTTACAGTCTGCTCTGCCTTCAGAACGGTATCGGAAGAGGCGGTGCTCATCATAGCTTGCCTGTGCCCACTCGACCTGCTAGCTCAGGATATGTGTGAAGCGAGAACCGCGAAACGCAACAAACACCAACAAGATATCAGCGCAGATCAACAGCAAAGCAACGCAGCATAGCCCAATGGCAGACACGATGGGATAGTGCAACAAAGGGCAGGTGGACCCATCGACTCATCTCTAAAGTCGAAGCATGGCTCGAGAGAAGGCACGGGGAAGTAGACTATTATCTTACTCAAATTCTCAGTGGTCACGGCTGTTCTAAAGCGTACCTTCAACGATTTGGGCATGAGGAGACCCCATATTGCGAGAAGTGTGAACCAGGAGTACCTGAAGATGCAGAACATGTGTTTTTGGTAAGTTCCCGCTTCAGAAAGCTAAAAAAGCATGAGGAAGACAGCCTCGGCTGTAGCGTCACACCATACAATCTGGTGCCACTGATGCTGAAGAGCAACTACGCATGGAACGAGGTACAGCATATGGCTGTCACAGTGATGCAGCAACTCCACAACAGCGAGCAGGCAAGGCGTACACACGAACGCCAAGAAAGTGCGTGAGCCGGATAGGAGATGTCGCGCCGAAAAATCCACGTAAACAGATGATACCAGACTTAGAAACGAACTTTCTATGGTATGGACAGAGGCATGGTGGGTATGGGCGTACAGATCCGACAGGGTTGGGCTCCTTCCCGAAATTATACTACGAGTGGGTGGTAACAAGTAGATGCAACTTCTGACGTAATGCATCAGGACAGGAACGGACGTTGAAACTAGTGCTCAAACCGCCTCCCGACGAAATACTTGACGGTAGTAACGGGGGCAATCGGTACTGTGACGGCAGGAGGTTTAGTTCGGGTTAAAGTCCCACACTGATGGGGTTAGGATTTCGATGTTTCCTCCTCAAAAAAAAAAAACACCATTTAATCACCGGCACGCAGAAGTTTGTACGTATACAGTCCATCGGCTAAGCGCCACCGTAGGCATATAATGAACCACAAATTTAAGAAATACATATACAGAAGACAACAGTTAAATATCTGTATTTACGCATATCACACCACTTAAGTAACGGTATGCGAAAAAGCCACGCCACCAGCTTTACAATGCAGTTAAAAAGTTGTGAAGAGGATAGCAACAAAGAAGACGGGGGCGTGGATACCGAATAGCGCATAGCTGAAAGCTGAACACTTAGCAACAAGTCGGTAGTGTTAGCGGTTCGTTATACGTAATATATATACGTACATTCTTTTGCTTATACATATATACGTTTTTCTACACAAATTAATTTTTGAAGTGCGTTCAATTCGTACACAGTTTATGGATTTCACTTTCAAAGCCAATTGAAAACAAGCAAATGTGTTAAATTAAAACAACATTTTGTAATGTCCTTTTTGACTCTAAAAGCTTGGAAAATTTTACATGCTAATTGATTTTTGATGTGTGAAGTAAAGGAAAATTAAACCTGTTGCTTTCATGCAAATTTTTCGGAAATATGAATCAATATTAAAAAAATTTTACTAACAGCAAACATCAAATTTAAGCTATCCTGACAGGGACAAGTGGATTTCAACAATATTATATTTTTCCCAAAATATTGATACATATGTATATATATATAACATTTTCTGATTTCGTCGCACTTAAGTAGAAGATATTTTTGCAAATTCAATTTCATGATGGATTCTTCCTTTATTAGTTCGTAAGTGATACAAACGAGCATTCCTAATTATCCTACTTTCATAATACATATTCCAATTATTAGATATAATTGACGCTATTTTTCTTTTTTCACCATATTAAATATTTGAAGAGCTATAAGCGGCCCTATACATATTTTTCTAATTAAAAAAAAACGGAAGTAAACCAAGCCAGGGCCAGCGCCAGGTGAACCCTTGGTCAATAAGGGCGAGGCGACCAGCCGAAAAAAAAGAAGAGGGTGAGAAAAAGAAGAGTCTCGCCAAACTAATCATTAAGCCAGCTGAAGGCAAAACCTATGCAGAGGTGCTGGGAACGACACGTGGTAAGCTCCAACCTGAGAAGACGGAGACCGTAATTCGATGTGTTCGGAAAACCCGCGAAGGCGGCGTGCTTATCGAAATGGAGCGCTGTGGCGGCCACTCAGCATTTAAGGAAAATGTGTGCACTGCCATTGGCCAGCTTGGAGACGACCGTATTCTCACTAGACGTTTACGTCAGAAGTTCTGGTCATGGACTGCCTAACCACGGCCCCAGAAGTGGAGAACGCTATACGCGGGGAATTAGGAGACAAGATGAATGGCCAACTTCGTGTCTCCCTCCTCGCTGTAAACTCGCGAGAACAAAGAATGGCCGTGGTAGAAATCGACGAACTGCCAGGCCGGACTCTTATTGAAAAGGGGAAGCTGCGAGTAGGTTGGATTATCTGCCGTGTCCGAGAGCGCGAGGATGTCCAAAGGTGTTTCCGCTGTCTGGGATATGGCCACAAAAAGGCGGCATGCAAAGACCCATACAGAAGCTGTACATTCTGGAAATGTGGTCAGCCTCTGCATGTAAAGAAAGCCCAAGCTGCTACCTGTGCTAGGCAGGAGATGTACAGAAAAATGCCAATCACCTGCCCAGGTCGGGAGCGTGCAAGGCCTTCAGGGATGCCCTTCTTGAGGCTAAGACAATAAGAATATGATTAAATTTATACAAGGCGATATGAACAGGAGTAGGGTAGCTGATGACCTGCTGGAACAATTGGTTCTTGAACAAAGAGCAGACGCTCTCATCATCAGTGAACCCTATAGGACAAAGGAAACCTGGCATGATTGCTAACCCCAACCATCGCGCAGAGAGCAGCGGACGCTGCTACGTCTAGGTGAACGTGGCGCAAATCACTACCTGTCACCAAACGACATAGTCCTTGTCTGCAGGGAAAACCTCGAAGACCTTGAAGACGAACTGCGCGATATAGCCGGCCACATAATTGTTGCTGGAGATTTCAACGCAAGAGGCGTGGAATGGGGTATGTCCCAAACAAACACCAGGCGGAAGACTGGTCCTTGAAATGGCAGCCCGCCCCTACATATCGAAGGCCGGGTTTCGGATACTCTATCCCTGAAATAACCCTAGTCTCAGAAAGCCTTATTCGAAGGGCTGACGGATGGAGAGTGATGTGACCTGAGTGATAGCGACCACAAACACATCACCTTCCAAGTCACTGACACAACGCGAGGGCAAACACGCAGTATCCCTCGCAGGAAACCAGGATGGAAGTTCGACACATCACTCCTAGTAGATTCCCAAGGTTTTTCACCCACAACGGGAGAGATCTACAACAGGGAGTCTTGTACTATACTGGTCGAAGAAACCATGCGCTGCATTCACCGGGCATGCAAAGCCTCAATGCCGCAGAGGAGAGCATGGTCAGGTAAAAAGCAGCTATACTGGTGGAATGACCGAATTGCAGAGCTGCAAAGGGCCTGCCATAGAATACGGAGACTCGCAACGCGCGCTCGTGGTAGACCTGAGGCGCTAACCAGAGCAGCAGCCTACAAAATCGCTAAGAAAGCACTTGGGGCCGATACACAGAAGATTAAACGGAACTGCTGGTTAGCGCTATGTGACGAAATGGATCGTGATCCCTGGGGCCAGGCAAGCGATGGATGAGGCCCGAGTTAAGAATATAGTGGATGCGCTATTTCCCACACACCCACTAAGAGCAGATACAGTGTTCGCCGAGGAGCAAGCCAAGGCACCACTGTTTTCGACAGACGAGTTGAAGCTAGCCCTGCGAACCATGAAATCCGGCCAGGCTCCAGGCCCATATGGCATACCAGTGGAAGCTATCAGGTTAGCAGCGAAAACGAGCGCTTATCTCCTGATTACAAAGCTGCCTTAGGGCCCGAGTCTTCCCAAGCCAATGGAAGAAGGCGAGACTGGTGCTTATACCCAAGGGAAAAGGGGACCCAAACTCTCCTTCACCCTTCCGGCCACTCTGCATGTTAGACACAGCAGGCAAGGGAGTCTGCTCAAAATACGCTTAACGTCAGCCATAGAAAGCGAGGGAGGCCTTTCACCCCGACAACATGGCTTCAGGAAGGGACACTCAACTATAGGAGCAATTGGGGGAGAAGTCGAGGCGTTACATAAGGCCGAAGAAGCCTGCCACCAGGCGTGGCCAATAGTGCTGCTAGTCACACTGGACGTCAAGAACGCCTTCAACTCGGCAAGATGGAACGACATGCTGGAGGTCTTGGAACGGTCATTCAAGGTTCCAACATACTTGCTAGATATGATCCGGGACTACCTCAGAGACCGTTGGCTTTTGTACGACACAACACAAGGTCAGAGAAAGAGACGTATAACCGGCGTAGCGGCACAGGGGTCTGTAATTGGCCCGGACCTCTGAACGCCACGTATGACAGTCTGTTGCGCACGGAAATTCCGGAGAGCGCCTTCCTTGTCGCCTTCGCGGATGACGTGGCCGCCGGCATAACAGCAAGAAATGTCGAGCTAGCACAGCTCAAGCTAAACCAGGTCATGCGCAACGTCAGTGGATGGATGAGCGATCATGGTCTGCAAAACAGCCAAAACAGAGATCGTGCTCCTCACCAGGAAACGCATCCCAACAATTATAGACATGATGGTCGGACCTCAACTCGTGACAACTTCTAGTTCTACAAAATACCTAGGGGTGAAGCTTGACAGCAAACACACATTCTCGGAACACATCCATGGAGTATGTGAAAAAGCTGCGCAGAGCACGGTGGCTCTAACCCGGCTGATTGCGAACGTGGGCGGCCCGAAGCCATGCCGCAGGAAGCTTCTGATGACAGCAGTCCAGTCGGTGCTCCTGTACGGGGCAGAAATATGGGCCGACACATTGAAAGTCAAATAATACCGGATTCATATGTCTTTGGTCCAGTGCAGAGCGGCACTACTCATTGCTTCTGCATACCGTACAGTGTCTGCGGACGCGGTTCTAGTTATTTCTATCGTCATGCCAATTGAGCTACTTGCTTACGAGCGAAAAGAGATTTACAATCTCAGTGCCGATATAGGTCGAGCAGCTGCCGCGGCGCGGGCGCCCGAGCAACTAATGCAGCAGTGGCAACGCGAACGCGAGCACAAAATCGATGGACGCACACCCTGATAGCCGACCTTCAAACATGGTTGAAAAAACCGCATGGGGAAGTCGATTTATACCAGACGCAATTCCTCACCGGTCATGGTTACTTCCGAGAATATCTTCATAGAATGGGAAGGGTGGACTCACCATTCTGTCACGACTGTGCAAACGTCGAAGATAACGTGTACCATACATTCTTCACCTCCGAACACTTCTTGATTTCACGCAGAATGTTGGAAGAAAAATACGGAGACATAACTCCGAACAACATAATTGGGGTAATGATCTCCACTGCAGACAAGTGGGAAGAAACGAGAGGACGAATGTCTACTGAGGACACCCGAATGAAACGCCCCTACAAAAGAGCAGACTCTAGCAGCGCTCTCCTGCATTTAAAGACATACAGAATTGCGGTGCTAGATGCAGGATTCTTGCGCGGGCGGTGGGAGTTTGGGTGTTAGTGGGTAGCCCAACAAGCTTCGGTGGGAGTCCCACACTCGGCGAAGGTAGTATAGAGACTAGCCCCCCCGGCCAGTGCATAAAGCATTTCCCTCTCCTACGAAAAAAAATATATAATAATAATAATAATGGTATTCATAAGTATTTTCCAAGGAGATAGCTTAAGTCGGTTATGGTTTTGTCTGGCGTTAAATCCACTTTCTTCGATACTAAATACGTCAAATTACGGATTTAGTTTAAAAGCACCGCGTCTATCGCAACATAGACTTTCACACCTACTGTACGTGGATGACATAAAGCTATACGCTGCAAATGAAAGTCAAATGAATACGCTACTGGAACAAACAGAAGATTTTTCAAATGATATAAAAATGTCATTTGGAGTAGAAAAATGTCGAAGACTAAGTGTGGAAAATGGAAAACTTATAAGGCGAGAATTTGAATTAATGACTCATGAAACTGTAGACTCAATGACAGAAGGCGACACATATAAATACCTTGGTATTTAACAGGCTAGGAGGATGCAGCACAGTGAAATAGTTTCAGCCGTAACTAGTGAATATCTCCAAAGAGTAAAGAGCTTGCTGAAATCATGTTTGAATGGGAATAACCTTTTCAAAGCCATTAATGCATTTGCGATTCCTGTTTTAACATACACCTTTGATGTAGTAAAATGGTCCGAAACAGAACTGGAAAAGGTCAAGAGAGCAACAAGGACATTGTTGACAAAGTATGGCACGCATCACCCAAAATCGGCAGTAGAACGTCTCTACTTGCCACGTCGACAGGGAGGTCGAGGGATGGTAGACATTAAGCAATTACACAATAAGTGTAAACAAAGCCTTCGTTTATACTTCCACAACCAAAAGAACAGTCTACTCCAAACCATGTGCAAAGCCGATTTAAAATATTCACCATTAAATATTAGTGACTTTACTGCAAACGAATATCAGGAACGCAAAATTTCCCGTCGCTAATGCAAGACTGGAAAACGAAAGCGGTTCATGGCGGATATCCACATGCTCTAGACGTTCCTGAAGTAGATAAAGCTGCACCCAACGATTGGTTGATTAACTCCGGTATCTACGCCGAAACTGAAGGTTTTATGATCGCTATACAAGATCAAGTTATTGCGACTAGAAACTACTTGAAATATATTTAGGGTGCGCACAGTTCTATATTATCTACTGTGTTAATTTTGCCACCTGGTAACTTTAAAACATTTTACCATGTGGTAACTTTGTTTGTTGTTGGTTCCCATACTAATTAGAGATAACACTTTTGGGCAAAATTTCTCGACTTTGTCTCATGTTTATGTTTTGTGTTAAACTGGCATCTATCGCTGCTTGTACATACATACATGAATTTCGCTTTGCACGATGTAGGGAGACAGCGGTGGCGCAATCAGCAGCACCGCTACTTTGTTCTTGGCGAATTTGACAGCATCAGCTGTTCGTGTGACGTCATTTTAGCAAACTGTTTGTATGTATGCAGAGATGTTTATATGTATGTAAATTGGCGACCCCCATGGTTTGACAGTTAACACTCTTTCTCTCCTCCACCGCCAATTATTCTTTCCTATTCGTTGCTATCTTGACGTCATCACCCGCAGGAATGAGCAATCTTGTATTCAATCATTCTTTTTCGCTTTGGGCGCAGCGCTGCTTGTACATAAGTTTCGCTTTGCGCCTGCCTGAAGCTGGCAAAGGTTATTTTTTTTTATTTTTGCGCTGTGCCAGCTGAGTATAAAAAAGAGAAGAGAGAATAGAGAGAAATATGTATGTGGTTTGTTGATGCTCTCTAAACACAAACGCGTGAAAGGCAAACGGTCTAGCAATGCGTGGTATTGTTGATCAACTTAATACTTTACTTAAACATAAGGGTTGCTCACAGTTCGAGTGTGTTATCTTGTTAAAGTTGCCACCTTTTAACTTAAGAAGTAAACTGTTAATACCCTAATTATGCGTGCTTCCGTTGAAAACTACCTTTGCAGACGATGCCAAAAGCAAACAGAAACCATCCACCACATCACAGGAGCTTGCGTCACGTTAGCAGCCACCGAATACTTAACCAGACATAACCAGGTGGCAAAAGTTGTACTCCATAGTCTAGCGATACAATATAAGCTAGTAACGGAAGAGCTGCCGTACTTTAAATATACTCCAGACGCTGTAATTGAAAACAGAACGAGCAAGCTATATTGGGACCGATCAAATTTGACGGACCGTCCAAGAAGTGAATCAAGCGTTCCTCATAGATAAAGGCGTACCAAATAGTCACAACCTTCAAGATTGTTATATGGAGAAATACAGAAAATACCAGAGCTTAGTATACGAGATTAAGGATTTGTTAATATTAGAAAAAGTAGAGGTGATTCCAGTTATAATTTTGATAACAGGAGTTATCCGAAATCATTGAACACCAGCCTAGAATAACTCAACAGGGTAGAAAAGCGAAGGGCCATACAAAAATCTGTGATATTATCTACAACGTCGATAGTTCGTAAATTTCTGAATATAAATTAGCATAAAGAAACAGAAAAACTTGCAACTGTGTAGTATTGTCAATATCCGTTCGTAAACAATCTGTATACTATATGTCTCTTATACTTTATAATCAATAGTGTTAAGTATTTTGTTGTATACCAACCAATACTTGATGTGAACCCGTAAAGGAGAAACAATAATAATAATAGATTGGCGCTTACACATATGTTAGTGTTTGGTCGAGCTTCTCCTCCGATTTGCGTGCGCCTTGATGTTTTCACACAAAGTGGAGGGACCTACAGTTTTACGCTGACTCCGAACGGCGATTGTATTTTGATGAGAGGCTGTTTTTCATGGCAGAAATACCATTGCCATTGCCTACCGAGGGGCGACCGCTGTTAAGAAAAAAACTTTTTTCAAAATCTTTTTGCGATGTTGCTTTGATCAGGGCTTGAACCCAGGCGCTGCGGAGTGGAAGCTTACTGCTTACCACTACACCACAGTGGCCGCCAACAGCTTATACATATAGTTGGAAAATTTTTCAAAAAAGTGAATTTTCAAGAAAGTAATAATAGCCATGTATCCGCCTAGGTATAAGTGACGTTCTCTATCTCTTTTTTCCAACAATATAACATTACTACCTTTAAGTGACTTAATACAGTTTTCGCATGCTTATCGATTACATCGATTTCGTTTTTTTAAATATCTTTTTTTTCAAAATTCAACTTCCCGGAAGTTATTAAGGGCTTAATACAAAAACTATATACCGATGTACATGTGTAATAAGACCGTTTATGTTCGATAAATTCTTATAAAAACTTATATTAAAACATTTTAAAAACAAATTAAACTCTTTTGCCTTGCATGTGACATTACCCGATATTCCCACTGCATGGAAAAACCCTTTTGCATGTCAATTTTCAGCCGATGGCCTACTGAGAAAAACATAAGTATTTTTCACAATTCGATTTCTTTTTAATATTCTTATTTAAACATGGTGAATGATAGTTTGTTTTTGTAAATTTTGGGCTTCCACTTCTTTGAGATTAGCCGGTTATGAGCGAATTCGATATATGTACAATTGGAAGCAAGGCATAACAAGGTAGAAGTGATTTCGACATTTCTCTCTTTTGAACTGCGACTGAAATGTCAACTCTTAACCCTATACTATTCAAAATTTTTTCTTTATATAAATTTTCAATTGTGAGCTGTGCGACTTATTTTAAATACATAATAAAATGAAAAGGAACTGCGAGCGGTGCGTCGTGTTTGTCAAGATCCTGGACAACAAACTTGTGCGTTATTTTAAACCTTCGAATTGTCAAGTGAAGCGACAACGGTGGGCAAATTGCTGCGATGTTTCATTAGAGGACTCTTCACGTGTGGTCGTGACTTTATTTGTTGCCTATCGCAGCAGAGTATTTCTAAGTGGACGCGTTTGGTCCCAGGTGCAGGATTTATCATACTGAATATGAAAGGAAAATCTCCCTTTCATATACATTAATGGATAGGCCAAATTTCAAATATTGGTCTGATATGAATGGAAAGGAAATTTCGAATAGCAAAAATTTAATATCTAAATTATTGAAGTTAAGTTCTGATGTAAATTTAGAAGAATCAAACTTTTTTTAATATTCTTTAGAATTAAGTATTTGAATAAAAAAATAAATGCTCAAAAACATTGGGATAGTAAAAGCAAGAATCAAAACGGTTTTATAAATGAGTGTGTTTCATTTAGTGTGTAATTTTGCGTAAGTATGCATTTCCACATTTACATTAAACCGAAAATTCAATAAATAAAATGAAGCTGATTCTAATGAGATTTTAAATATTTTCATATTTACAAAAACTTTCATTTCAAAGATGTTGAGTTCTATCAAATATGGTAAATGCATAACAAAGGGTTAATTTCTTTGTTTACATTTTTTGACATTACAGTCAGGTATGAGAGAGCTCGACTGAATTGTCACTTCTACCTTGTTGAATATGCCTTGATTGGAAGCATGTAAATCAGACTTTGATAAAATGACTAAGCGAATTTTACAAAGTAGGCCATTGTCTACGAATGCGAAAAAGTAAGACGAGTATATATATTCGCTTATTACAGCCTACAATAATATTTTACTACTAGTTATTGGCAATAGTTCGGCCCATACCTGTAATCAATCTCAAGGAAGTTCAAATTAAGTTAGCCCGTTGTAAGCAACAGTTATTAAAGTGCTTTACTAAACTGAATTGCCGCGTTAGGGTTCCACCTGATAGCTTATCGCTCATTTGCCAATTAGACTTAGCTGACTCTGAGTCAGAAGAAGAGTTTAGTGACTTCTATCTTTGGAAGATCTGCTAACTGTACCCAACGAGCCGTCAACAGTTAGCATGGCCACCCCTGAACAGAAGAAATCCTTCCGTCTTTGTGTCTCAATCGATAAAATTAATTTAATTGAAGATTTTGCAGATGAAAATTTAAATAAAACTTTTATATCATTTTTGAAATAGAAGCTCGAAGGGAAGGAACGTGCAGCAATTTCAACCGAAGTTATTTCAGTTCGTCAAATAAAAGATGCGTTACAAAATAGAATAAAGCCAGACAACCCGAAAGTTGTAGTTGGGAAAACTGTGTCTTTACATGTCATAAACAACAATTCTACGGAGTTTGCTAAGCGTGTCGAGGAGCTTTCGGATGCATTAGAGCGTTCTTTGATCATTGAAGGTATGACACAGTCTAAGGCCCATGAAATGGCAGTCGAACAAACAGTTAACAATTGTCGACTTAACACTCGATCAGATTTTGTCAAATTAATTTTATCGTCAACTACCTTCAGTGATTCAAAGGACGTAGTGGCCCAATTGAAAGTCGAACAAAATAATCCAGTAAAAGAGCGCCAAGTGTTAGCGTTTAAAAATAGGCCAAATAGTTGTAGAGGTAGCTTCAGAGTAGGTACAACAATAATAATCTCAGACGAAACAACGCTAACTTCAGTAGATACAGTAATAACGGTAATAACAGTAGGTATAACAATAACGGTGCAAGGGGTAACGGCAACAATTTCAACAATAATAGCAATCGGTCGTCAAATAACAGCAATCGAAACAATAACAGCAACAATAATTACAATAGACGTCCAAATTCACGCAATAATGCTAATGTGCGCGCTTTAAACATCCACTCCCCTCAGGAGCGAACACTGAGGGCGGAAGAATTGGACAATTAAACAAATCTTTTTGATCAAAGGGCATTTATTGCTTAAATCTTAATTTCTCCGACTTTATCGAGTCAAACAAATTTTGTACATTTTTAGTCGACACGCAAGCCGACATTTCTTTACTAAAAATTTCTAGCATTGATAAAAATTTTTCTATAAATACTTTTAATACTGTTTCTATTTACTCTGAGAAAAAGGATTATTTTCGACAACTAAAGATATTTAGTTCAAGAATTTTGACAATATTTAGAAACTGTTACCCACGATTGGGAACTATTACCATTTTATTACCATATTTTAACTAAATATATTAAAGCTTCTAATATTCATCTAGGTTGTACCAAATCGTTAATTTAGTTGAAGGGTTTGGTAAATACTAATAAATATTTCCTTGTAGTGAATTTCTACAAATTCCAACCCTCAAGAGTGCTGAGAGCTCTCTGAGCACAAAACGGTTCAACGAATGAGACTGTGTGCGTGGAAATCATTGCTCCGCTACCGCTGTTCGTATATGGGTGAAACATGCATGTGGTCACAGAACGCTTAGTAAGCTATGGCATGTCGATCTCCTCAGTATATCCAGTAAACAAACAGAGCTGTTTTTTTCCCTAAATTTGGTCCCCATAAAGGACTAGGGTTGCAAGCAACGCTTTTTCGGCAATTAGGGTGTTGTGCAGCAATTTCATTATTTTAGAAATGGATAGAAAAATAATGAAGTGCGCTTGAACATCTCGTGTTTAACTGAAATATAAATGTATTAAGAATATTGATTTTATTAATACCCATTTTTTTATTTTACTGCCTTTTTCTTTGTTTATGTACATTAGGGTGATTCAAAATTGGAACTTTTTTGAATTTCGACTGAGAACGTTCGGGTCCTTGAAGATAAGAGGGAAAACAAGTTCCTTCTAAAATATCAGCTTATTTGAACAAGATTAGAGGTCGCTCAACGCTGTTGTTTGTTTTCCCGAAACTACAGTTTTTAGATGCACCTTTATTAACAAATAGGTATATTTTCATCAAATCCTGTCGGATTTCGTTCAAATTTCGAAGGTAGGTTCCAAAATATTAGCTTTCAGTTTATATAAGTTCGATAAATTAGTTTTAAACACATTTATTAATTAGTTAGTAACTAAGTTTTGCCTTATAAAAAATTAATATTTGCATTATTTTTTTTTTGTTCCTTAGCCACTGAGCGTTTGCTTAATACACCTAAGATCATATTGTAATTCCTATAATTAGTGGACCTCATCAATTAATATTATTAAACATCAAATAAAAAAAACACCAGATGAATATCACTCATATGCCATGCTGAATCCAAGTATTTTCCTAGTCATCGCAAATATTCTAGTATAATAATAATATTTTGGCGCTTACACCTTTGCTAAGTGTTTGGCAAAGCTTCTCCTCCAATGTGTGGTGTGTGTCTTGATGTTGTCACAAAAAGTCGGGGGACCAATAGTTTTACGCCGCCTCCGAACAATAAATGGATTTTGTGAGAAGCTTTTTCAAGGTACACACGGAGGCAGTTTGGGCTTTAGTCCATTAATTTTTCAATTATCTTGTTGTGGTATGATCAAAGAGCGTAGATAACAAGAAGGGACAACTCGTTATAATTGTGGCGAAAGTGCGCAACAGGGGCGTGCCTTCTCTTTTCATCCAATCAAAAAACGCACTAGGGTAAAAGAGAAGGCACGCCCCTGTTGCGCACTTGTTGAGTTGCCCCTTCTTGTTATCTACGTTCTTTGGTATGATAGAAGATATATTGCTAAGTAAATATTTTCAGAACTTAGCACATACATTTTTCACAATATCTACGAAAAAAAACAAGGTATTTATTTCAGCTGTTATTAATATTTGCTTGTGCGGCCGCTGTAGTAGAGTGGTTTGAGATATGTACTACCTCTCTATAATACCTGGGCTCGATCCCTGGTCCCAGCAACATTAAAGGAAACTTTTAAAAACAAGATCTTTCTTAACAGCGGTTGCTCCTCCGTGCAGTGTTGGGCAAATTTGAATGGCAAGAACAATTAATTTATTAATTAATTCTTAATTTCTATCACTACTAACAATTGGTTAGTTATAATTGTGGAGAATTGTTAATAATTCATTATTTGTAATTGTTGTGGAGAATAACGGTGATATTCTTCAGTTAAGAATTACAAATTTTGTAATTGGTTTGTAAATTTTATTAAAAATCGACGATTATAAGTGCCTACTATATAGGCCAGGGATGTGAATATGATAACCA
>NW_023461688.1:0-16209 GCF_013731165.1 Rhagoletis pomonella
TAGTTCGTTCTGCATCCCTTTTTCTATAGTTCCGAACCATTTCTAAATTCATCACTTTAGATATAGATTTGTAGTGAAAAAAACTGAAAAAATTTGTTTCTTAAAAGTACCACTTTTCGCCGATTTTGGACTGGTGGGGATCTAGTTCCTATGGGACTAGTTCCTTTTTGGCGATAAAGACCTAGTACGGGACTAGAAATTTGATTCACTAGTCCGCGGTTTCCCTGCAGGGTACATATGCACATATAATATTAACATTGGAGTTCATGCGCAAATACGCACATATATGTAGATATGTACTTATTTATTTTGGACACTTTAATGGAAAAAACGTTGTAAGAATGTTAAATAATTTAAAGGAACAACGTGAAAAGTGTAATGGGAATTAATATTTCTGCATAACGGGCGCTAACAGATGTGTAAATACATAAATGTTTCCGCGTGCATACAAACATATAAGTACATACATAGATTTAAGTATGTATAAGGAAAAACTCGAGGCATGTAAATTTCTTGCAATAACTTTGCAATTTTCACTCGGATTTACCAAGTAATATAAACAGAAAAGGTTAATTGACATGAACTTTGGAAATGTTGCAACTCTCTTATAAAATGCTTCCCAAATAATTAACTAAATAATTAAATTTCATTTTTAAAACCGGCAGCAATGCTTTCCAAAAACATTTTGGAGTGAAAGCTTTATTTATTTTTTTTTTTTTTTTTTGAACACCTACAGTAATGTTTCATTTAAATTGTTAAATAAATCGATTTTGAATATTCAAACAGGCTCCCTGTTAAACAAAATTTGGAAAGAAGTCTATACACTTATTAAAATATTTAGCTTTACTTTTTAGTCGAATGAATGAAGCCTCAAAACTGGTGAAAATTTTCTTCAAAAATATATATAAAGAAATAATAATAATAAAATATCCTAAAAGAAAATACACACAAATATTTTCCAATTTTTAAAACAAATTAATCAACAACTATAAATAAATTAACAACACATATAAATAAATTAAATAAAAATAATTTTCAAGTAAACTAAAATAATACTTTTGGTTTGACTTTACGTGAACAGTGTTATTTTACTTTTGCTACTTTTGTTTTCAGGTTAAATTCTCATTTCAAGCTGAACTTATTTGTGATTCGGCTATTGCAACAACCTCAATCAACGCAAATGTCCGAATTTTTACCGGTTTATTAAAAGAATTCATTCAATATGTTAAATTGATTTTGAATGTCAGAAAACGTGGCAGCCCTCTTCGAAAATATTTATGCAATAAATCTTACTTTAACGTTCCTCGATTGAGATCAATATTAAAATATTTCACTTATCCCCAGTTTCAACAATCAATTTTAAAATTTATGAGACTACTCAAATTTAAAATGACAAATTTTCCGAACAAAATTATGTAATTTTAAATTTTAACAGGCTGAAAAATTTAAAATTGATTAGTGCAACGGGGCATTAGTTTATAAATTAAATTGATTTTAAATGTCTAAACAGGTGGTTCAAAAATATTATTAAAATAAAGCATTTTTAAATCTCTCTCATTTTATAACCATACAGGAGTATTTCGTTTAACTTGCTAATTAGACCAATTTTATTTTTCTAACCAGGTGGCAACCCTCTTCAAAATAGTTTCCAAATAAAACTTCTTGTAACGTCCCAGTTGTATTAAAAGGGTTGAATTTATATTATTAATTTAATTTATTTTCAATTTCTAAACAAGTGGCAACCCTATTCAAAAATATGTTCGAAAAAAAGCTTACCTAATTAAACCTATCTCGTTTAAGAACCACATACAAATATTTGATTTAATTTGAATCCAATAAGCGGCCGTTTTAACCGAGTGGTTAGAGGTGCGTACTTTTACCCGGTATAACCTAGGTTCGGTTGCTCGTCCGAACAACGTTTTAAAATAGAAGAAGTTTTTTCTAACAGCGGTCACTTCTGATAAATCTCCGATTTCTGCCAGTTTGAGTATCAATTGAAAAAGTTTCACAAAGGCTTTATTTCTAAACTGCAAGTAGGAGGGTTTCCACCTGTTTAAAAACTCAAATTTAACTTCAATTAAGGGAATTAGGTAACGTAAGCTGACGTTATAATCTTCTCACCACTTGGATGCGAATATTTATATGACTCCTTCAATTCGATTACCCAACAATGAGCGAAATTCTACTTTCTGTTAGTTTTAGTCAAATTTCACTCTACTAAAATTTTATTTTCTCCAATGTACTCCAAAGTCTTTCTATCAGACTGAACAGAAACGACCAGCTGCTACACTCACCAAAAATTGCGCTGGTGAACCATAAAACTAACTATCAACCCAACAACCAAAATAGTCCACATCGGCGTCACCTTTGGTGCAAATCGATTTTCACTTTAACGACTTCACACAAGCATACTTGTCGACCATAAACAACAACAGCAACTCGTACAAAAACACAAACAGCAACCAAAGAGTACAAAAAATAAGGAAAAGTGAATGAAATAGAGTAAATGAAAATAAAAGTGAAAGATCGAAATAAAGCCACATTGAATGGCAAAGCCATATTTTTTTGAGCAAACCAATAGGCGCTGGAAAACACACACTTTTTTTTGTGTACCTACATATGAATGTATGTATAGATTGAGACAAACGCGTGCTTTATAACACACCAGATACTATGTAGATATCACCGTTGCCTAGTTAATCAATAATGTACCAAGGGAGCTTGGGGGAGAACATCGATTGGTGCATAGCTCAAGAGCTGAGTAAAGGGTGGCTGAAGTGCCACAAAGTACGCAATTGTAAATAGTAACTCGACCAAATATTACGAGTGGGCGCCCACAACAAAGTTTGACGCCAACAAAACCACCCAGTGCTTTCTAACACTTCCTGCATTTGCCGGTAGAGGCCCTGCAGGAAAATTGTTTTAGATTAGAAACGGCAAGGCTCTGTGCACCTTGAAACCGCACCTAGATGAATATCGCCGATATAGCCGTATAAAATAGAAGTAAACAATCTTGTGTCTTTTTGCACCTGTTTGAACCAACCAAATCTAGAAAATAATTTTTAACCAACTTCCCGAAGTCTCCAACTTGAAACTATATTCTACATGGAAGGATATAATTCCACAAAACTCGAAATATTTAAAACCTGCATTTATTGTCAATTTCCTTCAAAAGTTCAAAATTTCACAAATTCCCTCATTTTGCAAGTTTATTTTTTGATTATCTCAAATAGTTCTATATTCTGGTAACATTTCAAAGGTGATATTTAAGCCTATAAAAAATATAAATAAATAAACGAAAAAAAAATATAGAAATTAAAGTACCCATACTTTTTATACAATTACTCCATCTTACTGGTGTCGGTTCAAAGTTAATATTTGGGGCTATATAAAAAATATATTTAAAGCAATTTTCAAATTTAAAAAAAATCGTAAAAGAAAAAACTTTTATATAAATATACATTTTTTGCTCGATTTTTTTATACAATAAATATAACTGAACTTAAAAGATCCTGAAATTTTCAAGAAAGAGTTTTTTTAAGATATGAATTTTTGAACTTCGAACTAAAAAATAATTCACTACAAACTCAGTATTAAAAATAATTTAAATAAAATGAAAATTGGTTAACAAAACTTTATTTAAAGTTTGAAAAAGAAATAGATTCAATATTCTTTAAGATCAGTTGGTGGTATTGTATGTATAAAAAAAAATATCTGCCAAAATTCAAATAAGTTTTTTGTTTTAACAATTTTTTCAGTTTCAAAATTCTGTATTTTTTCAAAATTTTTAATTAAACATTTTTATATAACCCTAAAAGGAGACTAGAAAAACTTTTGAAACTACATATACAGTGAGTATAAATTGAGCTAGAAATGTTTATAAGTTTTTGCTGTTATTTACGAAAACTAAATTTGTTGTTATTCTCCGATTTTCTAAATACTTCTTTCTTTATAGCCTCAAATATCTTGATTTGACATCGATTTGACATGCATGAACAGTGAAAATTATGAATCATAAATTCTTTTCCATTAAACATTTCCTACCGGGTCATATACAGGCACAAGCACTCTTACATATAAAACGCGTGAATTAGAGCGTAACAAAAACAACCGCATCAGCGCAGTTGTCCGCCGCAAGCCCGTTAATTTGACTAGCTGGCTACCTCGCACGTTGCGCTGTTGACCAATGTCCACCACCTTTTTTCTAATTTTCACTTTTTTTGTTACTCTATAACTTTTTCGTTCGCTTTGGACGATTGCTTTTCGTTATTTGTAGTAGTTACTGTTTTTTCCACAGTTCGACACGACGTAACAAATGTAGGTGTCAATGGTGGAGAAAATGAAAAAGTTTGAAAAACCGCTAACCATTGCGAAGTAGAAAAAGTTACAGTGCAGAGCAACAAATTGAATGCGTTAATTATCGGCATAGCGACAGAGTAGAATATCTATCAAAAAAATTTTTTCTGGATGGTAGAAATTCGCGATTTTTGACAAGAACTTTTCTGCTTTGGAGGGCACCAATGTCAGACGATAGGGGCGCTACCGTACCGGCAAGAAAGCAAAATGTTATCCTTAGGAATACTAGCTTCAAATTCATTTCCCATTCTGGCTCCACTCACTTAACCCATACTCAATTTTCTCATGTCAGGCGAAAATCTACGCATTCCATCCTACCGTTTCTTGATAGTAAGAAAGAAAACGCTTTCAAGACTAATGAGATTGTTTCGTGGTAGATGATCTCTTAATCAGACTATGCACATATTTAATTGCGGTTGCAATGGCCTTTGATCTGAGATATGGCAAACGACGGATTTAAAGGGCAATTCTGGCAACTGCTTTTCAACTCACCACAGTCTTTCAAAAGAAAAAAAATCTTTCGTATGGCAATTGTGAATTCCGGAAGCTATCATGAAAGCTCTTTCTAATTTTCAAGATCTGCTAATAATGAGGCGGTCTTAGCCTCATTTTTTTTATTTAAGCAATAAGTGTTCTAAAAAACTAAATTAAATAAAAAAATAAATATTTTTCTTATAAAAACAAAAATTAAATTAAATTTAAAAAAATCATTAAAATTAAAATATATGTTTCTTTTCAAAAAAATAAAATCTAACAACCAAAAAGAAGAAAATTAAAAAAGCAGAATATCAAAAATTTCCCAAAAATTAAATGAAATTAACAAAAAGAACTCTTTTTAGAAAACAAAAATTAAAAGAAAATTTAAAGTATGAAGTTGAATTCAAAAATATAACAAAGTAAAACAAGTTCCCAAAAATTTTATGAAATCAAAATAAAAGTAAATCATTTAGAACAATATGAATTAATAGAAATTTAAATAAAAAATAAAATAAGCGTGTAAAAATTTAATTAAACAAAAAAATTCATTAACTAAAAAGCGAAGAATAAAACAAGTCCCAAAAACGTAATGAGTTCAAAAAATAAATTTATTTTTGAAACAATAAAGCTAAATTAAAAAAAGGAATAAAATTAAGGAAAGAAAAAATTAAATAACTTCCTAAAAATTCTATGAAATTAAAAAATATTTTTGTTTTTAAAACAATATCTAAAATTTAAAAATTTAAAGAAAACTAAATTTAAAACAATTAAGTTAAGCAAAAGAGAAATCAGTTCCTACAAATTAAATGAGATTAAAAACAAATATTTTTCCTTTTACAAAAAAAAACAAAACAACTTCTTAAAATTTAGATGAAAACAAAAAAATATTTCCTTTTTAAAAAAATAAAAAGTTAAGGAAAACTAAATTAAAATGGAAAAAAATAAAATTAAATATTTAGGAACTTCTTCATAATTAAATAAAATATAAAAAATATATTTCTTTTTAAAACTAAAAATTATAAGAAAATTTAATTAAAAAGAGCAAAATATAAAATAAGTTCATTAAAACTAAATGAATTAAAACAAAATCTTTTTAAAGCAATAAAATATAAAAAAAAAAAATACTAATAAAATTTAGAAAGAGAAACAAAATTTATTTAAAACAAGATTGTAAAAAATTCCCTTGCCCGAGTATTTGAGTCTCGGATCTCTTGAATGCCAGGGTAGAATTTTGCCCACTTGGCCATTGCGCCCGTTGCACCGTTGCCATGCAAGTTCGCACGAACTTTTTTTTTTGTAAGATTTTCCTGCCAGAATAAAGAAAATTTTGCAAACTAACTTTCCTACTGTCATCTGAAAATAGAGAAGCTGCATTTTTTATACCTTGACCTATGTTTTTTGAGATGTCAAAGAAATTATGCTCCCATTTTTTCTGTCCCGATATCCCTCCTCAGCCACACTGGAGTTTATAATTAGTTATGTGCCTTGATCTTCAAGTCTACTCCAATCCAATCATTCAACTTTATCGGTGAAATATCCTGCCACAGTGAGTAGGCTGGCTAGGGGTTTCAACTTCAAAGCGAAAGAAAATTTCATACAATAAAAGACCCAGATGCATACAAATATCTGCTACTTAGTATTTTCTTTTTCAAAAAATTTTTCATTACATTTACGCACTAAAGTGCCAAATTTACAAACGTAGCCCTAAACCATCTTAAAATCACCAAGCACAATAGAATAAACACATAAATAAGTTTTAATGTTTTTTGCGCGAAAAGAGAAACTACCAGGTTTAGGTTTGCGCAAAATCTTTCAAAAACACGCAGCAACCAGCCACATTTCTAGAGCAGCGCATCTTTCTACACTCCACAATTATTACAAAATATAACTTACTTTCAACTACAACTAACTGAAACTACAACTACAACTACAACTGCAACTCTTTGCGAAAATTACCAACTTTTCAAGTATTCAATGCTGAGGCGAAAGACTTTTGCCAACTTTTAACATGAAAGTGCCGACCAAATAAATGCAATTCACCGAATTACGCAAACTCGGCGAGCCCTATAAAGCGCGCTTTCAAAAAATCTAAGTCAGCGAGTGAAGGCACAAACAAGCATACAAGAGCCAGACAAGCGGCTGACAGACGCAAGCAGCGAAGGACATTACGCTAAAGGATTTGCTGTGTTGTGAGAGAGAAGTGCGAAAGCGTTGTATTTCAGCACTTTTGTAGTGTCTTGGCTTGCCTTGTCTAGTTTTGCGTTTTATTTTTCTGTAAACTTTCGTGAATTTGTTTGCAACTTTACACGCCAGTAGCTTTGCACTTACAACAACTGAGACTAACAACAGCAACACCAGCTGCAAAAAGAATAGGAATACGATGGCAATAGCCAGAAATAACAACGGGCGTAAAGTAAACAGCGTACAAGTGCACCAACAACTAAACGTTCATAGTTTATAGTAACAGGCGCAATGACTGCGGCGATGCATCGCAATAGCAGCAATGACAACAATAACACAAACAGAAAATTGTTGTAGAGAACATGGAAGCGCAAATTAAATTGCAACGAATTTACAGGCAACCAAAATGAGAGACACACACGCTGCATGGAGCATACGTACATATTAGGGCGGGTCGATTTAAAAATCGCTCATTGCTCTGTGAAAATCGTATTCTGGGGATCAAAATAAGAAACTTTGCCGAAGGAACCATACCTCTAAAACGAATTCTGATGTCCCCCAATTTGGGTCGAACTTTTGGGTAGGGGCAAATTTTGAAAAATCCCACTTTGACCCATTTAGAGTGCTCCAATCGAGTCCAAATGTATGACCGACCCCCACTAACTTTGGACGGCCGATCCACCCATGCCAGTGGCACACCCCCTGGAACTCCCCTGGGGGGTTCCCCATACAATCATTTCAAAAAATCACCATTTTTGGCCTTTACATGAAAAAATCTGCGAAATGGCTATGTTTTTTCTTTATTTTTATTTATTTATTTATAATTATTTATTATTTATTTATAATAATATCTATTTTTTCTCTTAAGAAATTTATTTAGTCAGAACATATGTAAATGTAAAAATTAATTTAAGTGAGTTATAGAAAAGAAACTAAAAAAAAATATTGTTTGAAGTCTTTTTTACTTTCAAGTCTGGGCAATTTCGCACGGCTCTCTAATGTCGTCGCCATAACAGCCTCTACATTTTCCGGTATAACCCGTTTGGAAACGCTAGCTAGCAATTGAACATGTCGTTCCGTTCCTTGTATGTGTGATGGAATTTTTGGATCATTAAACGGTGGATCATCTTGATTTAAATATTCTTTCAATGTATCGTACGGAATGCTTCGCGTGAATGGTGGTTCAAATACGATATTTATATCATTCAAATTGATCATTTCCGTATAACTTGTGCAATTAAAGTTTATATCTGGTTTTTTATAAACTCTAAGTTCCATTGGCTCGTCAACATCGGTTCGATAGCGTAGAATTTTCTTGATGGCACAGTCGCGCTTTTCTTTGCTATCATCAAACAACATTGATAACAAGATATTTTCCGAATGCGCATAATATGAATTATCTTTAATTACTTGATAGACAATTTTGCGTAAACGAGGTTCTAGAAATCGTGACCAACCAATGGACTTGAAAAATAATGCACTGCCGTACACGACAGAGCTGCAATACTTGATATTGAAGTACATTGGCACATAACATTTAATTATAAATTCAACCAGAATTCTTAAATTTGCATCTGGATTTTCCGTTGTCACATATAATCCCAATAATCTAGCGGCCTTGGTGAGCACCGAGAATGTACAATTTTCCCTGGTTTGATGTTAGCCAGATCCACCGGAACCACGCCGCTAGAAATTGCATGGGCCATGTCGTATAAGTACTTCGAATCGGTGGAAAATTCAATTTTTTCTGGAGCAGGGGGCATATTTTGCAGCTCAATTTTCTGGAAGCCGTCCACCACCTGAAAATATATAATAATAAAATAATTAAAAATGGTTGACAATTATAATAAATGAGTGATAGCAATAACTTACCGGAAGAGTTTCACAAGTTTCGATTTGACGGCTCAGTTTTCCGGTTGCCGATCTTGGTCCAGTGCTGGTTGATTTATCCCAAGCTTCAAACAAATGCCAAAACGGAAGTACGTTGAAGTGTAGAAGGCAAACGAACCAATGCAATGGTCTTTTCAACAGCAATTCGAATCGTCGTATAATTCCCCCGTGTGGGCCAGTGTTTGTTGGCTCACCGTCAGTGCATATTCCAATTAATGCATCCAGTGATATATTTTTATCGTTGAAAAAACCATTTAATTTGGTTGTTTTGTATTCAGCGGTTTAATGTTCCAGTCTTACGTAACCAATCAATTCAGAATTGGGTTCTCTCAAAATAACAAGATGAGGTTCTTTTACCATCCTAGTATGATACTTCTCATCAATTTTATCTATCGTTAAAGTATCATCTTTTCTGCCATCGAATGAAAACGCTAACAAATTGGTATCATCTAACCGTTTGCGAAGCACTTCTTGTCTGCATTTCTCTTTTTCTCTGCGAACTTTCGATTTATCCATGATGAGAGGTTTCCCATGCTTATCTTTAATTTTAAAATCTTGCAAAAGAGCGGTTCCCAATGCTGATGCTACTCTGTCAGGCACACCAAATCTGTCACATACCAAGGCAAAGTTAAAACAATCGTATCTCTCTGTGTATTGTGAACTTGTGCTTCTATCCATATCTTCTTGAACCGGTGGCGGTGCGTATGTTGAATCATCGGGATCTTGGTATGTTGGCATTGATGACATATACGTTGCTCCTTGCTCTTCAGTTTCCATCACAAATGCATCCATTGTTAGTCTTCTCTGATTATGTTGATCGTGCATGAACTCTTTGAGGCGTTCGGGAACCCAGCCGCATGCACATGGAGCAGCCTTCAAATCGCATTTACATGTTCCAATGTAAAAAATTGTTTCCAGAGATTTTACATACTCTGTAAATTGTTGGGTGTTGTTTCTTCTCTTGATTTGCTCTTGATACTTGTCAAGCAATTTATTCAATTTATTAAATACACTTTTTTTCAGCATTATTTCCATACCAAGTTTTTCCCAAATTCCAATCAACTTATCTTGTACTTGAATAGTGAATGATTTATGGGAAAACTTTTTTTGTTCTGTTTTGGCACGTTCGCTTAAGTAAAAATAATATCTCAAGATATCCAGATGGGTTGGTAAATTAAGATCAGTTAAATCAGTAGACACACCAAAAACAGTAACATCATGCTTGGGTATATGACTCATTGGGTTTTCGATAGTTGTTGATGTAGTTGCTTCATCTTGCGGTGTAGAGGATGCTGGATTCATTGTAAACTTTTTGATTTGGAATGGTCACTTCACTTATTATTTTTTTTGAAATATTTTTTTATCTGAAATTAGCACTTCACACTTCGAGTTCTTCACAACGACTTAATGCATTCACAAAAACTGTTGCGTTATATATGGTCTACGAGACGAGGTAATAAGAATGAAAAGGTAATTTCAATTCTACCTGCTGTGTCTTGTGGTAGCTTAAAAAAAACAACACAAGCAATTTTACGATCTGCAATTGTGTCACAGTGATACCTTCATTGTTTAAAAGGGTTGCGGTGCATTCCAGTGATATCTTAATTGTTAAAATGGTTGCAAAAAACGCGCATTTCTTAAGAAGGTGCCTTAAAATACCCACAAAAAGGGTTGTAAAAACAACCTTCATTTCTTAAGTAGGTGCTATAAAAAAACTACACAAGTAAGTTTACGACATGCAGCTATGTCTTAAAAAAACGCACACAAGCAATTTTCCGATTTGCAATTGTGTCACAGTGATACCTACATTTTTTAAAACGGTTGAATAAAAACCCACACAACTATGTTTACGACATGCAAATGCATCACAGTGATGCCTTGGTTTTAAAAGGGTTGTAAAAACGCTAATTTCTAATAATTTTTTTTAATTTCTTTTCTATTACTAAGTTAAATTCATTTTTTTCATTTACATATGTTCTGACTAAATAAATTTCTAAAGAGAAAAATAAACTCCAAAAAGAAAAAACATAGGCATTTCGCTGATTTTTTCATGTAAAGTGCAAAACCGGCGATTTTTTGAAATGTTTGTATGGTGAACCCCCAGGGGGGTTCCAGGGGGTGTGCCACTGCCATCGGTGGGTCGGGCCTCCAAAGTTAGTGGGGGTCGGTAATACATTTGGACTCGATTGGAGCACTCTAAATGAGTCAAAGTGGGATTTTTCAAAATTTGCCCCTACCCAAAAGTTCGACCCAAATTGGGGGACATCAGAATTCGTTTTAGAGGTATGGTTCCTTCGGCAAAGTTTCTTATTTTGATCCCTAGAATATGATTTTCACAGAGCAATGGGCGATTTTTTTGCCTCCCCACAAATCGACCCGGCCTAGTACATATGTATATGTATATGTGGAGCGTGAAAATTGGGGATAGCCATCTGGATTGTCATGGAAACGGGTAGCAGAAACAGGCGGGGTTCTATTAAATTTATTGATTTTAAAAGTCTGCCAATTATAATATTCGGTATGAAAATGGAATAGCGATTAATTTTCCAAAGTTCTTAGGGTTTTACTCCTGCACCTTTTCTTTAATAACCTTATTTAACTACTATTTTACGTTAATTACTTTTTGCTATTTTATGCTCCACTATCCACAAAATATTTGTATATGAAAACATTTGATGCTCACACTATCAGTTTTAACTCTGTTTGGATTTTCATTTAACACATTTTTTTAAGTTGGCAACACTGCCCAAATTCTAAAATGTATGGGATCGAGTTTGATTGAGATTGAGCTAAAATGTGTGATACTGCTTCGCGAATTTAGATTGACTTTGCGCCCATATAGCTTTAGACCCGGATTAATATGCAGGATATTTTTGAACAGCGTTACCACCTAGTTAAAATTTTAACTCAATTTACCGGGAATTTCTGGCTAAGATAGTAAAAAGCCTTTCGTAAGACAAATGAAAGGGAAATGGTAAGTTCGAAATACTTTTGTTATTCTAGCCAAAAAGCTTTAGAATAAAATCGCACTAGTATATCATTTTGCTTCGCCGCTTCAGCAGTCGCAATAGCCGAGTATGCAAAGCACTGAACTTCCATTCAAGAGAAACGGGTTCAAGTCCTCGGGAGCAGATTTTTTCTTGCTATTTTAATTTTTTGTTCCTTTCTTTACAAAATTTTCCTATAACTTTTAGGTTTTATTATTTTAAAAAGCAAAATATTTTCTATTTTTTCTTTATTAGTTGCAATTACTTTCTATTTTTAGATTTTTATGTTTTAAAAAGAAAAAGACTTTTTTAATTTCAATTAATTTTTTAGTAACATACTTTATCTTTTTTGTTTAACTTAATTTAATTTTTATTTTTAGATTTTATACTAAAAAAAAAAAATATTTGTTAATTTCATTTATGTAATTTTTAGCACTCTTTTAATTTTTAATTTTATTCCTTTTTTTTAATTTATTAATAGTTTTAAAAAGAAAGTTTATTTTTAATAAATTTTCTTTTATTTTCATATTTTATTGTTTTAAGATGAGATATAATTTTTTAATTTCTCACACTTTTGTAAATGTTTTATGCATTTTGCTGTTTTCATTTTTTTTTTTTTTTTGCAATAAATCTTTTTTCTATTTTTAGTTTTTATTATTTTATAAAAAAAATATATATATACTGTTATTTTTATTTAATTTTTAAAGAACTTATTGCTAAAATACAAACTAAATAACGCTAAGAACTTCTCCTTAGCAAATCTTTCAATAAGTCTTTCGAAAGAGAGGAAAGCGCTTTAAAACCTAAACATGGTTTTCGGTAGTTAAATTGTTGTTATGCATCTGTATAAAATAGTTTATTTTAACATAATTGACCTTGAATTATTTACCAATTGTTCAAATAATATAAGCGAAGTGCAACTGTGAAATTAAATAAAATTATCGAGGTTTAGCTGAAAAGACGGTGGTATTATTTGTATTTAATAAAAAAAAAAACCGGCTAAACTAATTTTTCGATTTTCCGAATAAGGCGCGCCTTCGAACGACCACTGTACCTGCAGATCTCTATTAAATCAAGTAAAAAAAAAAAACAGAGTTATTTATCAGTTGCTAAATACTAAAGTAAAAACAACTTAAGTATTTAGGAGATTATTAAGTACCTAGGTATTTACAAGATGAATAAATACTTACATACTTAATACTTTATGATTTAAGAAAAACTGAAGCAATTCATACCTTACTTTACACTCCTTACCTTACTTCAACTCACTTCATATCACCTCACCCCAACTCACCTCAACTCAACTCAGCCCATCTCAGGTCAGCCAAGCAAATCACAGATAAATTTTATTTTTGAAACTCTGGAATCACTCCCGAAAATCAATAAGCAGTCATTAAGACCCGAAATATACCAGAAAATAGTTCCCGCAATAGCATTGAAAATCTCGAAATAGTCCCGCAAATCCCGATATAGTCCTGATAATCGCGACATTGTTCCGAGAATTTCTTGGTAGTCCCAATATAAGCATGTTTAATTTCGTCTCTGTACCCCTTTTGCCTGTTGCACTATTACCCACATTGTAGTCTGCTGTCATTCATAAACAAAGCTTTATATTCGTGTTTGTGATTTGTATAGTGTTATCTACCATTATCCTTTATTTTCTAGAAAAATATTTAGTTGATTTTTTTCTTCTTAGTTTTCTCCTTTTATACTTTTTTATAAATAGATACATACATATGTACATATGTAAATATACATACAGCGCGGCCATGCACGTTAGTTTTAGATATATATGTACAAACATACATATATCCATCCATATGTATTACATTGTTTATTTACTAGAGTAATTTTTCAATTTCTTCGCTCAATATTATTTTCATTTCCCGGTTGATGTTCTG
Source organism: Rhagoletis pomonella (assembly GCF_013731165.1). Classification (NCBI taxonomy): domain Eukaryota; kingdom Metazoa; phylum Arthropoda; class Insecta; order Diptera; family Tephritidae; genus Rhagoletis; species Rhagoletis pomonella. The sequence continues at coordinate 13,793 of NW_023461688.1, forward strand.
GTGGTTGTTTGGTGTTCTTTGCTCTTATCTTTTGTGTGATATTTTTATTTTCTTTTGTGTTGGTGCAATTTTCTTGCGCTTACTACTATTGTGCCATTATTTGCTTTTAGGTAAAGATTACAATTTCAATTTACAACGAAATGTGCGATGTATGTTCTAAGTGTTAAATGCAATTGACAGATAATGGAAGGAAGAATAGGTTCAGTGATAGTAGGGCCATGCGTTTCATGTTTTTAGATATGTACGCTTATTTCTTCATAACGGGACGATCCTTAAGCTGCATTTTAAAGTAGTACTTGATATAGTTTATATCCGAGAATTTGAACATTTAAACGGACTCCGTTATTGATCGATATTGTAGGGGAATATTTATACTCAATCAATGGTTAGAAAGGAAAGAATTAAATTTTCAAGTAAAGAAAATGCGAAACTAATTTCGTGCTGAAAAATCTAAATCTGGTTGCCAGAATAAGCAATGACATCACTAAGAAAGTAGAAGGCTGTTGAATGATTTTGTTTCCCTATAGAATCTTGTCGCAGCTTTCATAGCTCATATAATTATCTGATGCTAACTCGAGCTAGGTTATATGTGGAAAACGTTTATGATTTTGAGATAACTTACCTTTCTTTGTCCCTTGACGTCGTTATGGAATCTGCAAGAGAAGAATCTTCATTAATTGAATAAAAAGGTTTCACAAAATTTTTGCTAGATATTTTACGGAATTTAACATGGCAGTTCTGGCAACTACCTTATAACTCACCACAGTCTTTCGAAAGACAAAACAAATGTCATTTCTGGCAAATATTATGAAAGCTCTTTCAGCCTTTCGAAAAACTAATTTAAAGATCTAGCTTTACACTGTTTGTCTTTTAGCAATAAGTTTACTCAAAATTAAATTAAATTAAAATAATATATGCGAGTTGCGAGTTCAAATATCAGTGAACTCGATGAAGCAGTCTGATGAGGAGATGTGGTAATCTCCGCAATAGCAGCTACAACTTCTACACTGTGTAAATAATTTTTGTTTTTCTACAGCATTTTTTTTATTTGGATACGGCCTCAATCTCAATAAAATTGTTGAATAAAAAAGAAAAAATTACAACAAAATATATTAAAAATATATATTTCTCTTTAAACAATAAAGTCTAAAAATCACAACAAAATTTAATTATAAAAGAAAAAAATTGTCATTAAAAAAATTAAATCGGTTCTTAAAAATTTTATGAAATTATAAAAAAAAACTATTTTTATTTTTAAAATAGTGCAATCTAAAACTAGAGAAAAGTTAAATAAAAAAGAAAAAATAAATAAAATAAAAAAAAATAAAATATTAAATTAATTCTTAAAAACTAAATCAAATAATGAAAATATATTTTACCTCTTTAAAAAAATTATATCAAAAATTAAAAGAAAATTATTTGAAAAAAAAAGAAAAAAAAACTTTATTGAACATTAAAAAAAATATATGTGCCTAAGTATTAAATGAGATAAAAATAATAATATTTTTCCTTTTAAACAACAACATCTTAAAACCAAGACAAATTAAATATTAATTAAAAAAATATAATTAAAAAGAAAAAAGAAAATATTTTCCTACAAATTAAAAGAAATTAAAAAAATATATATTTTTTTAAACAATAAAATCCAATAATTAAATTGAAATTAGATTTAAAAAAAAATCATACCACAAAATATTTAAAAAAAAACTTCCTAAAAATTAAGTGAAATTAAAATTTTTTTAACAATAAAACCTAAAAATCAGAGAGAAACAAAGATAACCAAGAGAAAAATTATAACTAAAAAAGAAAGAAAGAAATAAATAAGTTCCTAAAAATTAAATGAAACGATAGTATTTAAAAAGTAAAAAAAAAAATTTATTAAGAGGAAAAAACAAAAATGGATGAGTTTCTTAATTTTTAAATGAAATTAACGAAAAAATTATTGTTCTTTTAACAACCATAAAATCTAAAAATTCTAAGAAAACTTTTTTAAAAAATAAAAAAAATAAATATATAAAAAGGCGAAAACTATAGGGTTCTAAAAGTTAATTTAAATTGAAAAAATTATTCTTAAAATGGTAAGATTTAAAAATGAAATAAATTAATCTAAATTCTCAAAGGAAATTTAATTTAAAAAAAAATAAATAAATATAGAAAAGAAAAAACAAAATCATTCAATTGACTTACAAAAGACTTACAACTATCTTAGCCAGAATTGCCATATGTCTAAAGTAGTACTAAATATAGCACTATTAAAAAAAAAAAAAACAATTTTTTGCCGATTGTAGCTAAAACCGCAAAATGTAAAAAGGCAACTCAGCGAAAAGAAATCGAAATTTCCTTGGAAAAATAATCTATACTTGGGGGTGTACGGCAAACTTTTTTTGATTGCTTGTGAGGCTATACGGTCTAATGTA
>NW_023461688.1:16309-20294 GCF_013731165.1 Rhagoletis pomonella
GGTAACATAATATTTAATAAATTACGAACTGATCGGACAATAAAACAGATAATATTTTAAGTTAAAAATTGTATAGAAAACCCAAAAAATGCCAAAAATCTTCATCAAACTTTCAAACTTTTTTCAGAAGTGTTAGAATTTTCTTAAGTATACAATCTTATTGCCCATTTAATCTTAGTCTAATATTGTGCAAGTTCCATGTTGCTAAAAATTACCATTAATTTTTTAGATATTTTTTTTTCATTTGCCTCCATATGTATAACGAAAAAACCGCTACACCTTCGGCAAAAAAAAATCTGAAGAATCAACGGTAATTTTTAGCCACCTGAAACTTCCACATTATTACACTCGATAATGAATCTCTTTCGTCTGACATTGGCATACATATTTCATTGATCAATTAAGTTGATGAATTAAGTTTAATTTTATTTTTCAAATACGTGGCAACACTCGACGTTCCTAAATATAGTTTAGAAATAAAGCGTTTCCAAACCCACTTCCATTAACAATTCGTTTAACGTATTAAATAATTTGAACTTAACTTTCTAAACCGGTGGCAACCCTTTCAAAGATCTGGAAAATGTTGTCAATTTTAAAATCAAATATCTCTTACCAATATTTCGTTTGACACTCATATTTGAATATTTAAAATAAATTTCTAAACATGTGGCAACCCTATTCAAAATATCTTTAAAAAAACCTGTCTAAATCTTTTTCGTCTGAGCCTGATATTCCGATACATATTTCAATTATGTACTCGCCGTTCTTTTAAACACGTGGCAACTCTCCTAAATACAGTTATGAAATAAATCCTTTTCAAGCTCATTGATACCCATTCTTTTATTAATTCATTTGTCTTATTAAATAATTTGAATTTAACGTTTCAATCAGGTGGTAACCCTTTTCAAACATCCCAAAAAAATGTAAAATGTTCAAACTAAATATTTTTTAAGACTCGTTCGTTTGACAACCCCATTTTAGCGTTTTATATAACTTCTGTATATGTTGACTAAATTCGACTTTTAAAACAGGTGGCCACACACCTCTTAATATTTTAAATACTACCTTCTTGAACCTCTTTCGTCTGGCACCCATACGCGCACTCACATTCTCACTTCATTATATAAGTAATCACTCCTTATTTCTGCACTTACCCTGGAACCCTCGGAAGTGGTGACGCAAGTGCCACCATTATAGCAGCCCACCTTGATGCAATCCGCTTCGGTGGCATTATCTACACCGCCAGCGCCACCACGCGCAACTCCCGTTTCGCCACCGCCGCCCGTTGCCACTGTATTTGAGCTTTCAACCTCTTCACTGCTCGCCACTGTTGTAGTGCCAGGTTTGCTGCCTGCCGGCGCATAAGTGCTGTAAACCGCCGGCGAAGGAGCTGGTGGTGTTGTCGGTGGTGGCGCCGGCGGCAATGTGGTGTACGCTGGTGCCAGTGTACCCGGCGCAGGAGCTGGCGGCTCAGTTGGCGGCGGGTAAGTAGCCACAGTAATGCGTGTGGTGGTCGGCGGCGATGTCGGTGGTGGTAATGTTGTTGGTGGCAATGCTGCAGGTGTAGAAGATGGCGCAGGCTCTGGTGGTTGTGGTGGCGGTGACTGTGTAGTCTCTTCTGCCGACTCGGATTCTGGCGGTGCGAGGCTTGTTGGCGCATCTGGAGGCACAGTTGGTGTTGTAGCCGGGCCTGCTGACGTAGTGGGCCGAATCAGATCTTCAGTGTACAGCGGTTGCGTTGTGGTCACCGCTACAGCTGGCGGTGGAGCTGGTGACAATGTTGTTGGCACGCCGCCGCGATGTGTGGTATGTGCCGGCAACGTGTGGTCTTCTTTGATGGTAGGCGGCGCATGTGTAGTGTGATGGTGGTGGTGATGGTGATGATGATGATGAATGGGACGTTCGACGGTTACGCCAGCGGTTGGAGTCGCAGTCGGCGACACAGTATCGCCGCCTATGTGCGGTGGTAATGTTGTGCCACCATGCACGATGGCTGGCGTTGCTGACGGCAGCGTTGGCGGTGGGTAGGTTGCGCCTGGACGCGCTGTTGTCACTGTGCTCAAGTCTTTGCTGGTGAAGTCCTTGTAGCGAGTGGTAACCGACACTTCGGGGTATTCGGTGAAGAAGGGCGCGGCTGTGGTGGTCACACCCTTGTCCGCCGTCCAAATGCGATGTGGTGTGGTGGGTGCTTCGTGATCTGGGTACTCGGGATAAGCTGTGGGTATGTGCTTGCTGGCGAATTCGGGAAGTATGTGCATCGTGCTGCTGGGGAATAGTATTGTTGCTGTAGGCCGGTAAGTGGGACGTGCTGTCGAGATGTCGATGGAGAAAGTGGTCTCGATAGTCGTAACATAGTGCTTGAATGGCGGACGCGTGGAGTAGGTGATGGTCGGGCGTTCGCCCGACTCTGCGCTCTTTGAAACCGCCGATGAACCGGGTGTGTAATCCGCATCCACGCCACTACTCGTCACCTTGGCTGTGGTGGTGGGAACCTCCTGACCGCTACTAACGTCGAGTCGCGTCACTTCATCGGAGGTGCCAATTTCAACTGACGCGCTTCCTTCGGAGGAGTATGACACATCAACGCTGCTGCCACCAGACTCTGCGGTGTACGAACGCGATGCCTCTGTCGTGTGGACCTTCTCCTCCGAGGAGGTGGAGGCGGCGGCGCTACTTGCTGTCGTAACCGGCCCAGGCGGTGGTTTTACTTCCACTTCACCATGCTCCTCTTCAGTCTCCTCAGTCTCAACGGAAGTAGACACACCTGCCACCCCCGCGGCAGGCGTCGTTGTAGTCACTACAGTTACCGCGGGAATATGCGGTGTCGCCGCCTCCGTTGTCGTTGTTACTGTCGCCGCGGTTGTTCCAGCTATTGGCCGCACCATTGTTGTCGGTGGCATTGTCGATATGGCTGCAGTATAATTGCAGTCCAACGAATCCTCGCCAATCATTAGGCACTCGCATAGCATTCCTGTCAGCAACGGCGGACATGAACATGAAAACGTGTCAACACCATCAATGCATACGCCACCATTCATGCAACGCGGTCCCAATTGGCACTCATCGTACTGATATTCGCACTTCTCGCCATGATAGTCAGGCACACAATAGCACGTCGGTATGCCCTCCTCCATCAGGCAGAGCGCATTGTTCTGGCATGGATTGTCGGCGCAAATTAATATCTCCTCTTCGCAATTGTTCCCCGTATAGCCCATCGGACAGGCGCACACATACGATGCCAATTTGTCCACGCATACACCGCCATTCTGACATGGCGCCGACTCGCACTCGTTGATCTCCTCCTGACAGATGCGTCCATGCCAGCCGGCAGTACATTCGCAGGAGAACTCCAGACCGGGACCCTCGATGCATTCGCCGCCATTCTGACAGCGCGCACCAGTACCTGCAACAAAGGAGAAATAGAGAGAAAGAGAGGGGGATATAGAGGAGTCCGAGTTAAGAGACGTGGTGTTTGTGTGTTCGATTGTGTCAATTTGATTGTTTGTGAATGCCGTTCAATATGGTGGACATTGGTTATATTGGTGTCGTAAATGTGGTTGCGTGCTTTCAAGTGTCCCTTTACGTTAGTGTGTTTGTAAAAATTTAAATTTTCCATTTGTTGGCATTCACCTGCGTTGATTTGTCCACTCCTACACTTACCCGTCTTGCAGACCGCCACATCGATTTCACAATTGATGCCCAGGTAGCCCGGCTGACAGGTGCAGGTGTAGCCATTGTTCCGGTCACGACAATGTCCGCCGTTTTGACATGGATTCGACATACACTCATCGACATTTTCTTCGCAATTGATTCCTGTTATTGGTCGTCCGAAATGGTTATTGTATATGAAAGTAGAAAAAAAGAAAAGAAAATGATAGGAATAAATTCAATAAAAGGTTTGAAAAATTGTTTTCAATTAAATATAATAGTTTAGGGTGTACATTAGACCGTATAGCCTCACAAGCAATCAAAAAAAGTTTGCCGT
>NW_023461688.1:20394-23936 GCF_013731165.1 Rhagoletis pomonella
ACGGCAAACTTTTTTTGATTGCTTGTGAGGCTATACGGTCTAATGTAAACCCTAAACTATTATATTTAATTGAAAACAATTTTTTATGCCATTTATTGAATTTATTCCTCACCATTTTCTTTTCTTCTTTTCTACTTTCATATACAATAACCCCATTTCGGACGACCAATAACAGGAATCAATTGCGAGGAAAATGTCGATGAGTGTATGTCGAATCCATGTCAAAACGGCGGACATTGTCGTGACCGGAACAATGGCTACACCTGCACCTGTCAGCCGGGCTACCTGGGCATCAATTGTGAAATCGATGTGGCGGTCTGCGAGACGGGTAAGTGTAGGAGTGGAAAAATCAACGCAGGTGAATGCCAACAAATGGAGAATTGAAATTTTTACAAACACACTAACGTAAACGGGCACTTGAAAGCACGCAACCACATTTACGACATCAATATAACTAATATCCACCATATTGAATGGCATTCAGAAGCATTCAAACTGACACAATCGCACACACAAACACCACGTCTCTTAACTCACACTCCTCTATATCCCCCTCTCTTTCTCACTCTCTCTCTTTCCGCTTTGTTACAGGCACTGGTGCGCGCTGTCAAAATGGCGGCGAATGCATCGAGGGTCCCGGTCTGGAGTTCTCCTGCGAATGTACTGCCGGCTGGCATGGACGCATCTGTCAGGAGGAGATCAACGAGTGCGAGTCGGCGCCATGTCAGAATGGCGGTGTATGCGTGGACAAATTGGCATCGTATGTGTGCGCCTGTCCGATGGGCTATACGGGGAACAATTGCGAAGAGGAGATATTAATTTGCGCTGACAATCCTTGCCAGAACAATGCGCTCTGCCTGATGGAGGAGGGCATACCGACGTGCTATTGTGTGCCTGACTATCATGGCGAGAAGTGCGAATATCAGTACGATGAGTGCCAATTGGGACCGCGTTGCATGAATGGTGGCGTATGCATTGATGGTGTTGACACGTTTTCATGCTCATGTCCGCCGTTGCTGACAGGAATGCTATGCGAGTGCCTAATGATTGGCGAGGATTCGTTGGACTGCAATTACACTGCAGCCATATCGACAATGCCACCGACAACAATGGTGCGGCCAATAGCTGCAACAACCGCGGCGACAGTACCAACGACAACGGAGGCGGCGACACCGCATATTCCTGCGGTAACTGTAGTGACTACAACGACGCCTGCCGCGGGGGTGGCAGGTGTGTTTACTTCCGTTGAGACTGAGGAGACTGAAGAGGAGCATGGTGAAGTGGAAGTAAAACCACCGTCTGGGCCGGTTACGACAGCAAGTAGCGCCGCCGCCTCCACCTCCTCGGAGGAGAAGGTGCACACGACAGAGGCATCGCGTTCGTACACCGCAGAGTCTGGTGGCAGCAGCGTTGATGTGTCATACTCCTCTGAAGGAAGCGCGTCAGTTGAAATTGGCACCTCCGATGAAGTGACGCGACTCGATGTGAGTAGCGGTCAGGAGGTTCCCACCACCACAGCCAAGGCGACGAGCAGTGGCGTGGATGCGGATTACACACCCGGTTCATCGGCGGTTTCAAAGAGTGCTGAGTCGGAAGAACGCCCGACCATCACCTACTCCACGCGTCCGCCATTCAAGCACTATGTTACGACTATCGAGACCACTTTCTCCATCGACTTCTCGACAGCACGTCCCACTTACCGGCCTACAGCAACAATACTCTTTCCCAGCAGCACGGTGCACATACTCCCCGAATTCGCCGGCAAGCACATACCCACAGGTTATCCCGAGTACCCAGACCACGACGCACCCACCACGCCACATCGCATTTGGACGGCGGACAAGAGTGTGACCACCACAGCGGCGCCCTTCTTCACCGAATACCCCGAAGTGTCGGTGACCACACGCTACAAGGACTTCACCAGCAAAGACCTGAGCACAGTGACAACAGCGCGTCCAGGCGCAACCTACCCACCGCCAACGCTGCCATCAGCAACGCCAGCCATCGTGCATGGTGGCACAACATTACCACCGCACATAGGCGGCGATACTGTGTCGCCAACTGCGACTCCAACCGCTGGCGTAACCGTCGAACGTCCCATTCATCATCATCATCACCATCACCACCACCATCACACCACACATGCGCCGCCTACCATCAAAGAAGACCACACATTGCCGCCGCATACCACACATCGCGGCGGCGTGCCAACAACATTGTCACCAGCTCCACCGCCAGCTGTAACGGTGACCACAACGCAACCGCTGTACACTGAAGATCTGATTCGGCCCACTACGTCAGCACGCCCGGCTACAACACCAACTGTGCCACCAGCTGCGCCAACAACCCTCGCGCCGCCGGAATCCGAGTCGGCAGAAGAGACTACACAGCCACCGCCACCACAACCACCAGAGCCTGCGCCATCTTCTACACCTGCAGCATTGCCACCAACAACATTACCACCACCGACATCGCCGCCGACCACCACACGCATTACTGTGGCTACTTACCTGCCGCCAACTGAGCCGCCAGCTCCTGCGCCGGGTACACTGGCACCAGCGTACACCACATTGCCGCCGGCGCCACCACCGACAACACCACCAGCTCCTTCGCCGGCGGTTTACAGTACTTATGCGCCGGCTGGCAGCAAGCCTGGCACTACAACAGTGGCGAGCAGTGAAGAGGTTGAAAGCTCAAATACAGTGGCGACGGGTGGCGGTGGCGAAACGGGTGTTGCACGTGGTGGCGCTGGCGGTGTAGATAATGCCACCGAAGCGGATTGCATCAAGGTGGGCTGCTATAATGGTGGCACTTGCGTCACCACTTCCGAGGGTTCGAGGGTAAGTGCAGAAATAAAGAGTGATTACTTGTATAATGAAGAGAGAATGTCAGTGCCCGTATGGGTGCCAGACGAAAGAGGTTTAAGAAGGTAGTATTTACAAATTTTTAGAGGAGTGTGGCTACCTGTTTTAAAAGTCGAATTACAAGTTATATAAAATACTAAAATGGGGTTGTCAAACGAAAGAGTCTTAAAATAACTTTGGTTTGAACATTTTTTTGTGTTGTTTGAAAAGGGTTGCCACCTGATTGAAACGCGGAATTCAAATTATTTAATAAGACAAATGAATTAGTAAAAGATAGGTATCAATGAGCTTAAAACTGATTTAATTTAGAACTGTATTTAGGAGAGTTGCCACGTGTTTAAAAGAACTGTGATTACATAATGGAAATATGTATCGCAATACCAGACTCAGACGAAAAAGATTTAGGCAGGTTTTTTTTAATTTGAAGGTATTTTTATAGGGTTGTCACCTATAAAGTTATATAAAGTTATTTGAAATATTCAAAAATGGGTATCAAACGAAAGAGTGATAAGAGATCTTTGATTTTAATATTGGCCACAATTTTTAGGTCTTTTAAAGGTTTGCCCCCGGTTTAGAAAGTTAAGTTCAAATTATTTAATACGTTAAATGACTTATTAATGGAAGTTGGTTTGGAAACGCTTTATTTCTAAACTATAATTTGGAAATAAAATTCATCTT